>NW_028318370.1:3050000-3200000 GCF_062004578.1 Staurois parvus
GCCAGATTTGAAAACAGCACAGCCGTGCGGGGCTCCGCCGACACAGCCGCGTCCTTCATTCACAGAGTTCTGTGAATGAGTGCATACTAGTCCCGGCAGCCTTAGCGGCTGTTGGCTTGTAGTTTTCAGTGAACTACCAAGTCACTGTGGAGCACCAGGGTAGTTCATTGAAGCTTCCTGTCAGAATATCTGCTTGACTGTACATCCTGTACGGCAAGTAGATATTCAGACAGATCTGCAGGAGACCTGCGTGGCATCAGCGATCTTCTGCTCGCTGGTGCAATGCTTTCCAGGCTCCTTTGAACAAAAATATTGAATGCAAATTTTTTTACCTGCAAAAAAATGAGCATTTATTATTTTTGTCCAAAAGGTGAACTTATCCTTTAAAGTGGAATTTGAGGCCAGAATTAAAGATGGGCGAACAGGCAGGAATTTTAATGCAGTAAAGACATGCTGTGTCTCTTCTGCATTAAAGTTACCTACCTGCCTGTCCACCCCTGTATAGAAAGCCAGAGAGAGAGAGAGAGGGGGGGGGGGGGGTGGAGAGAGAGAGAGAAAGGGGGGAGAGAAAGGGAGAGAAAGAGAGAGGGGGGAGAAAGGGAGAGAGAGAAAGGGGGGAGAAAGGGAGAGAGAGAAAGGGGGGAGAGAAAGGGAGAGAAAGAGAGAGGGGGGAGAAAGGGAGAGAGAGAGAGAAAGGGAGAGAGAGAGAGAAAGGGAGAGAGAGAGAGAAAGGGAGAGAGAGAGAGAAAGGGGGAGAGAGAGAAAGGGGGAGAGAGAGAAAGGGGGGAGAGAGAAAGAGGGGAGAGAGAGAAAGGGGGGGGGAGAGAGAAAGGGGGGGGAGAGAGAAAGGGGGGGGGAGAGAGAAAGAGGGGGGGAGAGAGAAAGAGGGGAGAGAGAGAAAGGGGGGGGGGAGAAAGGGGGGGGGAGAGAAAGGGGGGGAGAGAAAGGGGGGGGAGAGAAAGGGGGGGGAGAGAAAGGGGGGGGAGAGAAAGGGGTGAGAGAGAGAAAGGGGGGAGAGAGAGAAAGGGGGGGAAGGGGGGGGGAGAGAGAAAGGGGGAGAGAGAACAAGAGAAGGAGAGAGAGAGGGGGGAGAGAGAGGGGGGGGGGAGAGAGGGG
The DNA here is from genome assembly GCF_062004578.1 of Staurois parvus. Taxonomy (NCBI): domain Eukaryota; kingdom Metazoa; phylum Chordata; class Amphibia; order Anura; family Ranidae; genus Staurois; species Staurois parvus. Next base: position 3,051,117 of record NW_028318370.1, read on the forward strand.
GGGAGGGAGAAAGGAGCAGAGAGAGGGAGAAAGGAGCAGAGAGAGGGAGAAAGGGGGGGGGGGCGCAAGGAGGGGGAGAAAGGGGGAGAGAGAGAGCGCAAAAGGGGGGGGGGGGCAGAGAGAAAGGGGAGGAGACAGAAAGGGGAGGGGAGAGAGCGAAAGGGGAGGGGAGAGAGGAAGAGAAAGGGGGGAGAGAGAAAGAAAGGGGGAGAGAGAGAGAAAGGGGAGAGAGAAAAAGAAAGGGGGAGGGAGAGAAAAGGGGGGAGGGAGAGAAAAGGGGGGAGGGAGAGAAAAGGGGGGGAGGGAGAGAAAAGGGGGGGAGGGAGAGAAAAGGGGGGGGGAAGAGAAAAAGGGGGGGGAGAGACCTGCATCTGCAATGTTTAAATGAGTCACTCTACTTAGTCTCTTCTCTACACTCACCCAAGAGAAGGGAGAGAAGAGAGTGTAAGCGGAAAAAGAGAGAGAGAGTTCATGACCTACCTCCCCATTGTAGTTGAGTCGGGCAAACCACGCCTTGGACAGACGATGCTGGTAGAGTTCTAGTGTCAGATCAGCAGCATATGGAGGCCACTTCTGGTCAAAGATCCCCAGAGCCATAAGGAGAGGAATGAGAGTCACATCATGAGAAGCGTAAAGGAAAAGTTTCCTGGAAATGGAAGAAGAGAACCTTTAAAGAGCACCTGTCATGAATGGGGGCAACCAGTTGTATTATATTCAAATGTTTTCTTTCTAGCAACAGGCTGGCAGACCCTTTTTCATCTTCCTACCTTTATAGCACAACTTTATCTGGCTTGCTAGTATATAACCTGAACAGTGGCCATCCTTGGGCTTGTTATTTAAAATGTATCTAAACCCCAACACAAATTTAATGTATTGCAGTTTAACAGTCCGTACATGCAGTGGCTACATTCGTTTTATTTTTTCCCTTTACTTTACCCTGGTGTTCCAACCAGTAACACACTTCCTTTCCTAAGATGACAACACTCAATGTACTGTATCTATGAGGACTAGCAATGTCACTTTGGGACAGGAAGTGTGCTAGGGGAGCACAGGAAATTAGGAGCTCACTGGATTTTGGGCAGCATCAACATGTATGTTCTTGTACTTGTAGCAATTTTTGAAAGAGATAACATTGTGAAATGTGCATGTATTGGAGGGATGTGCTGAGACATATTAGTTATTTTGCCCAGAGATATACTTAAGAAGTAACAAATTTCACTGTGGCTCAAAAAAAATTAGCTAATATTTTGCTATGTACGTACACATCCTTTGCTATGTGTATGACTATCTATATTAACTTCATCATTGCCAGACTCATTCACCTTTCCAACCGCTCCGTTTCCGCCACCCCCCTCTGCCAATCCCTCCACTGGCTTCCGATTGCGCAACGGATCAAATTGAAAATCCTAACACTGACGTACAAAGCCGTCCACCATACTGCCCCGAACTACATTACTGACCTAATATCCAAGTACCGCCCAACACGCACACTCCGCTCCTCACAAGACCCCCTTCTCTCTAGTTCACTGGTCTCCTCCTCCCATGCCCGCCTCCAGGACTTCTCCAGGGTGTCACCCATCCTCTGGAACTCTCTGTCCCAACCCATCAGATTATCACCTATTATCCTCTCCTTTAGGCGCACCCTGAAAACCCACCTCTTCAGGGAAGCCTACCCCACCCCCTGCTAACTTGCCGACCTCCTCCACTCTTCCTACCACTCCATCCCCCACAGCTATCTCCTCCTGTGCCACCATCTCCTCCCTCCTGGATTGTAAGCTCGAAAGAGCAGGGCCCTCAATCCCCTCATGTTTTGCATTGTATTGGTATTGTTCTGTCACATGTTCTGTCCCCCTTTGTAATGTACAGCGCTGAGCGAACTATTGGCGCTTTATAAATACTGTATAATAATAATCATCTGAGATAGCCAATCACAAATCAGCAAGGACAAATTAGAATCACTACACTAGGAAATGGTTTTCAAAGGACATCTTGTACCAGTTTTACATTACGCGAAGGTGCTCATACCAAAGCCACATCCATCCATCTGCTGGGATGAGCACAGGTAATTCCATATGTGTATATGTGTCTTAGAAATCTAAATCTGGTTCCTGCGCTCCATGGGCATTCATCGAAGGCAACAGATATGGACGTCACAATTCATGGACAGATCTGTGCCGGAATGTGACTATAACAAACAAAATGTGCCCATTTACACTCTTTATTTGAAAGCATGGGACACCTACAGCTGCCAAAAGAAATTTTGAAAATCCATATAGTAATCATACCAGAGTTTGGGGTTGCCATCTCTGGGCAGCAGTGACGTTATACAGATATGGCTGGTTGGAGATTGATATGTACCTGGGAGGTGTAGTGGCAGACGTCTTCCTTGTTACTTCCAGCATGTTTCTCTGCAGGGTGTACAGGAACGGCCCCACCATCAGCTTCAAGACTTCACTGTGGTAGAAACAAATGTCATCATTCCAGGACCAAGCAATTTGGAGGTCAGAAAAAAAAAAGAAGAAAAGAAAAAAAAAGCGAAACATCAGGTTTTAGGATGGAACATTCCTTCAGGCTATAGACTGCCATAACTGTTGGGGGTTGTGCTTTTGTAACCCCCTACAGACATCTGATCTACATCCACCAACAGCTCTGAGGTCTTGGAAACATGCTGATGGCTCTCTAGGAAAGACTCAGCCCTGGTTCACACTTCTGCGGTGCAGCATATCGCATGTGATTCGCATATGAACCGCACCGCATTCCTGTGCAAATCACATGTGAATTCTGTGAGGTGCGATTTGATCCACGCATTTTGTATGTCTCGTACCGCATCCACACCAAAAAGGTGAAGGATCCCTTTTTGGTCCTCACTAGAATCGGATCGCATGGGAGTTCACACCTATGCGATCCAATTCTGTACAACGCACCCCGTTTTGTGAACTGATTTCGGGGTGTTCTTAACATACACACCCGCAGCGATTTGCATGAACAGGGTGCGATTCGGAATTCGCACGGAAACAGGTGCGAATTCCGCACCACATCAGCGTGAACCCGGGCTTAATCATATCCAAGTTTTTAAAATAGGCATGGGGGGGAAGATTTTCTAAAATTGGTGCACCCAAAATTTGGTGCAGCTGTGCATTTTAACCGATCAGCTTCTAACTTCAGCTTGTTCAATTACGATTTGATAATAAAACCTGGAAGCTGATTGGTTACTATGCACAGCTGCACCAGATTCTGAATGCGCCAGTTTTAGCACATCACCCCCAGAGCCCACCTTTTGCAAGTTGTAAATGCAGCGACATCGATCTAATGATCAATGTGCATTTACTGTTTTTTAACCACTTCCCGACCGGCCGTTGCATATAAATGGCAGTGCAGGAGCGGGTGGCAGTTTATAAACGGCCTCCCCGCACCCTGCTTGTGCGCGCTCCCTGGGAGCGCGCAGCACCGCGATCCGGTGCCCGCTGTGTCCTCCGGACACAGTGAAACACTGATCGTCGGACGGGACCTCTGTACGAGGTCCCGATCATGTGATCACTGATTGGCCAATCAGTGATCACATGCAAAGTATTAAGCAAGATGTCACTTCATTGCTTACTACGTGTGAAATCTGTGAATGATCACAGAGGTCACATGGTACAAGCCTATTCACAACAGCCTTGTACCATGTGACAAGCTGTGACCAATCACAGCTCACTCAGTATTTCTCAATGAGTGCAAGAATGCAGACAGAGAGAAAGAGCAATGATTGCTTTTACATCCTATATGGGTGTAAAAGCAATGTGTAAAAAAAAAAAAAAAAAATCATCACCCCCCACAATTAGTACAGTGTCACCATGGTGACACTGTACTGCTCGGGTGACAGTATGTAAAAAAATAAAATAAAAAATAATAATATAAAAAAATAAAATAAAAATGTAAAAAAAAATGTTTTTAAAAATTATAATTTTTGGTTATAAACTAATTTGGATTTTTTTTTTACTAAAAAGATAACGGAATAAATTTTGGCAAAGATTTATGATGAAATATTATTTATTTGCAAAATTTTATTTAAAAAAACACTTTTTTTCAAAATTTTTGGACTTTTTCATTTACATAGCAAAAAAAATAAAAATCCCAGCGGTGAATAAATACCACCAAAATAAGGCTTTATCTGTCTCAAAAAAATGGTAAAAAATTCATTTGGGTACAGTGTTGCATGACCGCGCAATTGTCAAAGCGTGATAGCTCTGAAAGCTGAAAATTGCCCTGGTCAGCAAGGGGGTAAAAGTGTCCGGACTGGAAGTGGTTAAATTATTTTTTGCAAAGGAGCCTGCAGTGCACTGCTACTGTGATCAGTGCATCACAAATGTAATGGTTTTCTCCTTGATACCCCCACCAGATTGCATGAACACGATGCTATTGCAATGCGGTGTGGGAAACGCTCAGGACTCGCAGTGTTTCTCCAGCCTCAGAGCTACATGCAGGTGAGGATCTACTGGAGGAAGTGCGGCTGTACTATGGAGCAGTGTGCCATCATACTGTGCTGCTGCATCCAGCCACCCCCTCCAGCATAGACACACAGTTGTAATCTATCGCTGAGAACACGCTTGGGGATAACTGACAGTTGTGTCCAGCGTGATGTCACTTGAGGGAAAGAAATGGGAAGGGAGGCAGAGAGGGAGACAAGGAGCACAGGCATCAGCCCTATGACCACACTGAAGAGGGAGGAGGGATCTCCGGTGTGAGTGATCCCAGAGGACAAGGCTGTGCGGGCTGAGCAATACACAGATCTACTGAATTCAGATAATAACAAATGAATAGGTACCCCTTGGTTCAGACAAAAGAGGGAAGTTTGAGTTTTGGGGAAGATGCATGTGGCCAAGCAGCATGTCACACCCTAAATATGGGTGTAATATGAAACAAGGTTCAAAACATAGACCAGGCCTTTAAAATAAACTTGTGTTCACCCTAAAGAGAACAAGTCAGCAGTACACATTTGTACTTGACTAAGTCTCCACTCTGGAATGGGAATAAAAGTTCATCATTGCCAGAATTCAACTACCACCTCTATGCCGACGACACACAAATCTATCTCTCAACCCCCCACCTCACCCCCTTGGTCTCAGCCCGAATCACACACCTGCTGAGCGACATATCAGACTGGATGTCGCTCCACTTCCTTAACCATTAGCCGCCCGGCCAATAGCCGTTTGGCGGCTTGAAAAGCGCTGCAGCTTTCCGGGTCCACGCCATTTGGCGTGCTCCCGCACATGCGCCGTTTGCGCTATTGCAGAGCGGCGCAGCAGCGGGATCTGTCACCGCCCGTGCACCTCGGACACGGCCGATGACAGATCCGAGTACCGGCTCCCGTTGCCGGTACCATGTGACCTGCCGCGACCAATCACAGCAGGTCACATGACAGCTGTATACAATGGATGGCTTCATTCATGATGCCATCCATTGTATACTAGTGCCTAGCTGTGAATGGTCACAGCTAATCACATGCACATGTCATGTGATTAGCTGTGACCAAATCACAGCTAAGCACAAAAAAAAAAAAAAAAAAAAAAAGCTGAATGAATCGATTTCATTCAGCTAAATGCTTGCTTATAGCAAAGTAATTCTTTGCTATAAGCAAATTGTGTAAAAAAAAAAAAAAAAAAAATACTGATCACTTCCCCAAAGTAGTACAATGTTACTATGGTAACATTGTACTATTTTGGTCATAGTAAAATATGAAAAAAAATCTTAAAAAAAATTAAAAAAAATGTAATAAAAAATTAAATATAATAAAAAAATAAAAAAAAATTAAAAAAAAATATAATTTTTTTTTTTTTCATACTGTCACCAGTCAGTGTCCCTGTTCACTGCCATGCCAGTTATATGATGACGCTGTACTGCACTGGTGACAGTATGTAAAAAAAAAAATAGTGAAAATAATATTTTTCATTTTTTCATTTTCGGAAAAATTATGACAAAAAAATACAACTTCAAAAAACTCGCCATGCCTCTTATGAAGTACGTCCGACTGTCTACTCAGCAAAAAGGGGTCATTTGGGGATATCTGTACTATTCTGACATTCTTGGACCTCAAGAAATTAGATTGGCTGTCAGTACTTCAGGATTGATCAATATTCAGATCTATACCATAGTTTGTGAACTCTATAACTTTCCTACAAACTAAATAATACATCCTAATTTGGGTTATTTTCACCAAAGACATGTAGCAGAATACATCTCGGCCTAAATTTATGAAGAACAATTATTTATTTGTAAACTTTTATAACAGAAACAAAGAAAAATGTGGTTTTTTTTCAAAATTTTTGGTCTTTTTTTGTTAATTTAGCAAAAAATAAAAACCCCAGCGGTGATTAAATACCACCAAAAGAAAGCTCTAGTTGTGTGAAGAAAATGATAAAATTTTAGTTTGGGTACAATGTTGTATGACTGCGCAATTGTCATTCAAAGTGTGAGAGCGCTGAAACCTGAAAAATGGCCTGGGCAGGAAGGTGTAAAATTGCACGGTATTGAAACGGTTAAACTGAACCTCTCCAAAACCGAGTTTCTTGTCTTCCCCCCAGCCCGGACCCCACCCCCCATTGACTTCTCCATCACATCCAACAACACCACCATCAAACCCGCCCCGCAGGCCAGAGTACTGGGTGTCATTCTGGACTCCAACCTATCCTTCCAGCCCCAAGTCCAATCTTTAACAAACTCGTGCAGACTCCACCTCCGCAACATCGCCAAAATCCGCACGTTCCTAACCCCAGAAACCACTAAACAGCTCATCCACTCCCTCATCATATCACGACTCGACTACTGCAACTCCCTCCTCACTGGCCTGCCTCACCGCTGGCTATCCCCGCTTCAGTCCATCCTGAATACGGCTGCCAGACTCATTCACCTTTCCAACCGCTCCGTTTCCGCCAACCCTTCTGCCAATCCCTCCACTGGCTTCCGATTGCGCAACGGATCAAATTCAAAATCCTAACACTGACGTACAAAGCCGTCCACCATACTGCCCCGAACTACATCACTGACCTAATATCCAAGTACCGCCCAGCACGCACACTCCGCTCCTCACAAGACCTCCTTCTCTCTAGTTCCCTGGTCTCCTCCTCCCATGCCCGCCTCCAGGACTTCTCCAGGGTGTCACCCATCCTCTGGAACTCCCTGCCCCAACCCATCAGATTATCACCTACTCTCCTCTCCTTTAGACGCACCCTGAAAACCCATCTCTTCAGGGAAGCCTACCCCACCCCCTGCTAACCTGCCGACCTCCTCCACTCTTCCTACCACTCCATCCCCCACAGCTATCTCCTCCTGTGCCACCATCCCCTCCCTCCTAGATTGTAAGCTCGAAAGAGCAGGGCCCTCGATCCCCTCATGTTTTGCATTGTATTGGTATTGTTCTGTCACATGTTCTGTCCCCCTTTGTAATGTACAGCGCTGAGTGAACTATCGGCGCTTTATAAATACTGTATAATAATAATAATTACCTTTCAGCACTAATTTCTATTATTTACTTGTATTCTCCCCCTGTCCAAGCAAGAGGGCTTTGGTAACCCAATTGTCATCCCGTTAGGGTTTACATTTATATTAACACAAACGAGTACTCGACTGTACTGAGAAAGCATAAAGTCTTCCATTTGTGGCCTCTCCTTCTGAAAAGGCTAGTTGCCTGGCTGTTATGCAGATTCAATGGCTTTAGACCCGGTTCACACCAATGTGGTGTGGGAAACACTGCGAGTCCTGAGCGTTTCTCACACCGCATTGCAATAGCATCGTGTTCATGCGATCTGGTGCGGGTATCAATGATAAATTAATAACACCCTGAAAGAGATTGAAAAACTAGATGCGTTTGCCAGAAATCGCATCGCATGGATGAGACCACCCATGTGATGCGATTCAGGTGCGGATTAAAAAAGGGTCCTGCACCTTTTAGGTGTGGATACGATGCAATCTGAGCCATACAAAGTGTGTGGCTCAAATCGCACCGCACAGACAATTGCATGTAATTCACAGAGGAATGCGTTCAATTCCTGTGTGAATTACATGCAGTGTCCCGCACTGCATAGTGTGAACCTGGGATCAGTGCTTTCTGAGTCAGCGACTTGGGCCAGATGTGCAAATTAGGAGGTAAATTTCCACAAGCGCTTCTCCCAAAGTGCATTGCTCCTTTAAGAAATAATGTGAAAGAACATTACTCTTGTCATTTTAGTGTTTGTGAATCAGATTTGGCCTCAGGCCGCCATGAACAGGCCTTGAACTTCACCAATAACTACTATAGGAAAGCACACTGTGTAACCATCATTATACAGGTTTTCATCCTCTAGCCTGCACTGCATATACAAAATCTTGAATCTAATACTTTGCACAACCAATTCACAAGACCTAGTTATTTATTTGCATTACCAAAGCAACAATTCACCCAGCGTGCATGAACGAAGGTTTATCTCACCTGTTGTTAGGTCCCCCTATATATGTGACAATGTCAAGGGCTCTTTGCTCTGACTTTTGCAGATGGCTTTTATACTTCATAGAAAAGGGAAATCCATGCACCTAAAGAGAGAAAAACATTTAAAAAGTGATTGCACAATAAATATAACTGCTCCATATTGATGGACTATCTATTCAATACTCCATAAAGCCAAATGAACGAAGACTTTTTAAATTGAAACTGTAAGTGTACTACCTTCTGAGTGCCCCCTCCTGGGCTTGGTGTGGTGTATTGCACCAACCCTATGCCAAGTGTTAGTTATTGACTTTTCAACGTGTTTTTTTTTTTTTTTTTTTTTCAGCCGAATGGGGATTTTGTATTGAAAACTGCACTGCAACCACAAGTCAAGCATTTGGCCCCTGGTTGTCGTGCATCCCCATTGATTTCTATGGGCATGTTTGATAGACTGTGCTGCCTGTCAAATGTTTGAGCTTTTTCTGCTGATGTTTGCCGTTTCATCTTATCTACAATAAACGTGTTTGGCTGAATATACTACATTATGGACATTCTTCTTCTTGGCCCTATATGAGCTAATACCATCCTAGAGCCCATATGAGCTAATACCATCCTAGAGCCCATATGAGCTAATACCATCCTAGAGCCCATATGAGCTAATACCATCCTAGAGCCCATTCCTTGAGGACGGTAGCTGTTTGGCTGATTACCAGGTAGGAAGGAGATCTCTTGGACCAGACCAGGCTGCCAATTACCTTTAAGGGGGACCTCCGGCTTATTGTTATATACATTGCGTATTATGATTTGCCATCTGGTGAGTGTGCATTTTAACCACTTCAACGCATGTGCGGGAGCACGCCAAATGGCGTGCACCCGGAAAGGTGAAGCATTTTTGCCACCGCCAAACGGCTATAGGCCGGGCGGCTAATGGTTAAACAGACCTTTTACACATCACCTGAATTGAATGCCCAAGAATACACGGATCACCATTTAGAGACTTTTTTGAGTACATCATTCATTTATAACTCTTGAACTGACATGCGTTCTCTTCATAGGAGAGCTGTTTGAGATGTATAGATTTTTATCATCTTTATCATCACGTGCACAGCACCCTTATATATTATTGATTGATTGCACTTATATTGGCACTTTATTCATTTATGCATAATTAGCATATATGTTTTAATGATTGATGCTTTATTGGTATACGTTTTTATATTTATTTACCGCCGCACCCCATGTTTATTTGTGTTTTTGGAGGTATTTGAAGGTTGCCTTTGGTGTATCAGTTGCTAGTTGGTTTTTGGCGCTCGCTCCATATCCATTTTTCATGTAAGTAAAATTTGCCATTGCATGTGTGCAGTCTCCTCTGGCTGAACATTATGTTTAAGGTGTGCGGTTGGAAGGCAGTAAAAATGCGGCTGGATCACCTGTTTTTAGCGCTCCCTCTGGCCACCCATGTGAAAGAAGCCCAATAATGTTCTCCCAAACAGTCCCCTTGTTGAAAAGTTGGACCATGTGGGTTTTGTTTGCATTTCCACATACAGCGGCCACACATATGTGCCTTGTAAACGCAGGACGTTTGCCCATATCTCTTAGATGCCTTTCCCTCTGTTAGCAGTGTTTGGGCAGAAAAACGCTTGACGCTTGTAAACACATGTAGACACTAGTCTAGGCACGTCAAGCGCTTAGGCATTAATTCATTTAATTAACCAGATTAATATCTTATTTTGGCCACTAAAATGAATTAACGCTCAAGCACCAAAACACTGCTGCTCCTGGACGCACTGGCAGTGGGGTTCTTTTTCTGCCTCTAAACGTCTTTGTGTGCATGGACACATAGACTGACATGCAGGGGCATTTAGAGGCAAAAAACAAAATGCCAGAAATCCCTAATGGCAGGGTTTAAAATGTCCAATGTGCATGAGGCCTAAAAGGAACGATGTTGATAGGATGTAGTATCACGGGGCAGCACAGTGGCTAAATGGTTAGCACTTCCGCCTGGCAGTACTAGGGTCGCTGGTTCGAATCCCAACCCCGGCACCACCTGCCTGGAGTTTGGATGTTCTCCCTGTGACTGCGTGGGTTTCCTCCGGGTACTCCGGTTTCCTCCCACACTCCAAAGACATGCTGGTAGGTGAATTGGCTCCTGTCTAAATTGTCCCTAGTATGTGTATGTATGGATGTAAGTTAGGGACCTTAGATTGTACACCCCTTGAGGGTTAGGGACTGATGTGAATGTACAATATATGTAAAGCATTGCGTAAATTGACGTCGCTATGTAAGTACCTGAAATAAAAAAAATTAATCACACTCAGTGTGCAGATGGAGACAGAAACTGCGGTAGAGTCTCTCCATGCCCTTACATTCTATGACATTTCAGGGAGGGATAATTAAAGCAGAATTCCAGGATTTAATCTGCCATTGCTCTCTGCTCACGTCACCCTTAGTAACCTCTGGAGGATTCCTGGAGTTCTATGGAACCCTAGTTGAGAAAGGCCAATCTAACCTCTAACTAGATGACATTTGGTTTGCTAAAGCCCTCTGTATCAAACAACGGAGCTGTGACATTATGATTGATGCTGCCCCTTTAACACTACAGAGAGCGAAACAGAGTGCAGTGTAAAGTGCAGATAAACCCATCAGACAGCAGTGGGAGCCGTGTCAGCATACAATGTCCCAGCGGGAGGTATTCCTCCATCCACCTGTTTGTGTGGACGGAGAAAAAAAATGGTCCATGCTTCACTCCGATTTCAATGTTTCTCACAGTGAGCATTAGAAGCGGCAACATCATCTAACTCTTTTCTTCCCGGCATGACTGTCCCCAACCTGCCCTTTTCATTCATTGGATTTCAGGGTTTTCATCATCGTTGAGGGCCCTTGAGATGAGTACTGTGGCAGGGTGCTGAGATGTTTCCAGGAAGCTATGTACAGAAGCCTGTGGGCCCCTCCCACCAATTGTGATCTGCTTGCATTGCAAAGAAAAGCACAGAGACCCAGTGATGACATCATAAAAAAAGGTATGTAATGAAAACAGAAAGGTGTTATTTAAAAAGGTCATTAGTATGTTGTTGAAAGGGTACAGGAGGAACCAAGAAAGGAAGACTATGATCAGATTAAACCTCAGCTTTAGCCACTACAGAACCCTATGAGGATGATCCGATAAATATTTTCCTCAGCCAATGGGAAGCATTCAAATCACAGAGAAGAAGGTCCCTCCTATACTACAAATCAGAAGAAAGAAGACTTTGGGCCCAGCCTGTCATTTAACTGTGGTGGCTTTTAAAAAAGTGTGGCTTTTATTTTTATTTTAATTAAATGAAACTAGAAATGAACTAAAGAGAGGTTAAGAAAAAAAAAAGTTTTTTTTTTCTGGTCGGCGATCTACCTGGAACTTACACAGGTATAAAGACCCTCCCTCTACCACCACATGTGATACAGCTTTTGCCCTAGTGACTGTCTGCTCACATGCTGAAAGGGGACAGAGTAATAACCACGGCACCACCTGTCTGGAATTTGCATGTTCTCCCTGTGCCTGAGTGGGGTTCCTCCGGGTATTCCGGTTTCCTCCCACACTCCAAAGACATGCTGGCAGGTTAATTGGCTCCTGTCTAACTTGGCCCTAGTATGTGTATGTATGAATGTGAGTTAAGGGCCTTAGATTGTAAGCAACTTGAGGACAGGGACTGGTGTGAATGTACAATATATATGTAAAGCATTTCGTAAACTGACAGCGCTATAGAAGTACCATAAATAAATAAATAAATATTCTCCTCAAATCTAAAAGCCCCGGCTCTTTATCTTGACTCCAGCAGGCACCAGAGGAATGCAGGGAGGAGTAAGTATCACCAGGGGAAGGCAGCTTGTTACTTTGCCCTAAGTGGGTACACTGGGACATATTTGTTAATCACCCAGGTAAAGAAAGAACAATAGTGTGGCTCACAACTGCCAGTCAAAAGCCTACGTTCATTTTTTTAACCCCCAGTTCACACCTATTCGGCCGTGCGGGCCGCGTTTTGCACAGGCACGAGAGCCCATTCATTTGAATGGACTCCCATGCCCAGGACACGCAGGGAAGAAGTCTCTGCACTTCATTGGAAAACGCAGCCTGCACGGGACCCTCGGTTCTCAGTACGGCTGTGTTTTCCAGTGCGGGCGGCGTGCCATTAGAACTAATGGGACCTGCCCGCGGGTACGCAGTTCTCTATGCGGGTGCACGGATTTTCGTGTGGATCCGCAGCGGCACCACCCGCACAGATGTGAACCTAGGGTCATGTATACCAAAAATGCAGCAGCTGAAATCTGATCGCTTGGTTTGAGCAACCTGCACATCAGCATCTGTGGCCTTCCTTTCTCACCTGTTCAGCCAGCAGATTGTCAAGCAGTAAGAAGAAATCCACTTCCTCTGTGATATCAATATTCAAGTCTCGCTGGAGCTTTTTCAGCTCGTCTGTCATTCCGGGCTGTTTGGAGGCGTCAGACATCCGGCCACTGCAACATCAAAAGTTCAGTTAAAGAGTATCCAAACTTAAGAACAAAAATGCAATACCTTGTAGCTTACCAATTCTTGGATGTGTTGGCTGCATTCGTTTTTTTTTTCCCCTTTATAGTTACCTGGTGATTCTACCCATTACATAGTTCCTGTCCTAGGGTGACAACACTCACTCACTGTAATGTATTTTTAAAGGAGCAGCATTGTCACACTAGGACAGGGCTACAAAACACCTTCCACTTTATTAACCATAACACAAGGGGAAGCATTCCGTAGTCCAAGTTTACTTGATGGGCTACAGAACAATGCAACTTAAAAGTAGAATTATAGGCAAAATGTTTTTTCTTTCATTTTGGATAGAGCAAGGGAGGGTTATAACCCTTGTCAGATTTTTTTTTTCCGCCATCTGTGTTCCATTGCAGAGATTTTCCTTCACTTCCTTTCCCAGATAGCCAAACCGGAAGTGAGGGAGAATCCCTGCAAATAAGGTAATTACATGGGGACCTCCAGGTCACCAGAACTAGTGTCCCCATTGGAAGATTTCCCCTCTATTACTAAAATGTGGGGTTTACTTTCATGTTCACTTTCAATGATATTAGTAAAGAAGACAAACAGAGAGGGAGAATCTCCCTAACGGGGGGCACAGACAGCAATAAAAACTGACAAGTGTTCTAAGCCCTCACCACTCTATCAAAAAAAAAAAAAAGTTTTATAGCTCAACTACAGGCAACGAAAAAAGTATGCAAGAGTTAATTGGTTGTTTAGGTCTAGAGCAGGGTGGGCAACCTTAAAGAGGTGGAGATCTACCTGAACAACATGAGAAGTCAAAGATCACCAGGCAGTGTTGTCTTCTCACACCTGATTTAAACCTATAATTGTCAAATTACTGTGTCACAATCGTGTGCATTGTACAGCAATCGTGGGTTTAAATCAGATGATGAGGAGGCAAAATATTTCCATCTCACCACCTGACAAACACGCTCAGATCGCTTTTCAGAGGAGCACCAGTGCCGGAGAATGAGCCCTTAGTTGCATTCAGCAGTGGCATCCTTACGTTCACACGTAAAGTTTGGGTGGTGGTAAAACCCTGCTGTTGAGTTGCGGTTTTACCTCCCCCAATCCCTACCCCCCATTTAGCTGCTGAGACAGCAGCCAAAGGTGTACACATGCCACAACAGGCATTAAACCCCCTGTTACTTTTGGTGGGTGCTACCGCCTTCCAATCATGACTCATTCAAGTAAATGAGGCCACTCTGCTAGCCCCCCACAACTGAATGCTTCTGCAAGGTCCTAGGTATTAAAGCAGTTGGGCAAAATGTAACATAACACTGCCTGCTTTACCTCCTTGTTTGCTATAGTGCACAAGGTTACAGAGCAGCCTCATTCACTTGGATGGGTCATGCTTAGCAGGTGCTACCCCACCAACCATGACAGGGCGGACTGACAACTCATGGGGCCCCCGGGCAATAAGGGATCATGGGGCCCCTGTGTCCTTGCCCAAACTCAAAAAAGCCTATGAAAAAAGGTACCAGGGGCATCTCATGGGGCCCCTTACTGACCCAGGCCCTCGGGCAGTGCCCGAGTTTCCAAATGGTCAGTCCGCCCCTGGGCGTATGACTCCTACTGTAGCTGCGACATGTGCACACCCTTGACTACTGCAGTGAAAGGAGGTGCGGTTGGGGCGTGGGTGGTAAAAACATATCTTAACCATGGTGTTTTACCACCTCCCCAACTGTAAATGTAAGCAACTAAACCTTGCAGTGCTGGGGAAGCCCCACGGCAAGGGTAGTTTGGAATTTTCCCTAGACATTAACTTTAACTGTAGCTTGTTCTGTTAGATGTTCTGAAGACTAAGCAGCCTGGAACTAAAAGGGGCTTCTTAGCAATCTGAAAATGAAAGTGGCTTGTGTTATAGTACAGACATCACAAGCTCTGTCCAGTCTGGCCAGTCTTCTTCCTCAGCAAGGGGAAGTGGTATTGTTGTGGTGTCATCCTCCAGACTATACACACAGGCCTGCGGTTATACGTATTACTGTCTAGGCCACAACCTATCTATATCACACCCGTCACCACAGTCTGGGCCCAGCTATTTCCTCTTTCCCTTATCTGCACAGAAGGCCCAGAATCTGCAATAATGAAGTGTGATGAGTGTGAAGAAAGTATGGCGTTTCAGCGATATCTGTTACTAACACATGGAAAGCTGAAGTTTTAGGTATGGCATAGTTTACATACAGTTAGGTCCATATATATTTGGACACGGCACAATTTTCATACGTTTGGCTCTATATGCCACCAGAATAAATTAAATTGAAACAATCCAAATGAATGTTTAGTGCCGACTTTCAGCTTTAATTCAAGTGGTTGAACATAAATATCAAGTACAAATTTTAAGAACTGCAACCATTTTTATACACAGTCCCTCCATTTCTAGGGCCTCAAATGTAATTGGACAAATGAATATAATCATACATCAAATGTTCATTTGTAATATTTTGTTGAGAACCCTTTACTGGCAATGACTGCCTGAAGTCTGGAACCCATGGACATTACCAAAGACTGGGCTTCCTCCTTTCTGATGCTTTGCCAGGCTCTGACTGCAGCTGTCTTCAGTTGTTCTTTGTTTGTGGGTCTTTCTGCCTTTAGTTTTGCCTTCAGCAAGTGAAATGCATGCTAAATGGGGTTGAGATCAGATGATTGACTCGACCATTGCAGAATATTCCACTTATTTTCCTCCAAAAGCTCCTGGGTTGTTTTTGCAGTGTGTTTTGGATCATTGTCCATCTGTACTGTGAAGCGCCGTCCAATCAACTTTGCTGCATTTGGCTGAATCTGGGCTGACAGTATCTCTCTAAACACTGAAGAATTCATCCGGCTGCTTCTGTCTTCTGTCCCATCATCAATAAACACCAATGACCCAGTGCCACTGAAATCCATGCATGCCCATGCCATCACACTGCATCCACCATGTTTTACTGATGACGTTGTGTGCTTTGGATCATGAGCTGTTCCAAGCCTTCTCCACACTTTTTTCTTTCCTTCATTCTGGTACAGAATCATCTTAGTTTCATCCGTCCAAAGAATGCTTTTCCAGAACTGTCTGGCTTTTGAGATGTTTTTTGGCAAAGTCTAATCTGGCTTTTCCATTCTTCAGGTATGAATGGTTTTCCCCTTGTGGTGAACCCTCTGTATTTGCTCTCGTTAAGTCTTCTCTTGATAGTAGACTTTGACAATGATACGCCCACCTCCTGGAGAGTGTCCTTCACTTGTCTGGATGATGTGAATAGGTTTTTCTTTACCACAGAGAGGATCCTGTGATCATCCACCACTGTTGTCTTCCATGGACGTACATGCCTTTTTATGTTGCTGAGCTCACCAGTGCATTCTTTTTTCATCAGAATGTACCAAACTGTTGATTTGGCCACTCCTAATGTTGCTGCTATTGCTCTGATGGATTTGTTTCATTTTTGAAGCCTTACAATGGCCTGTTTCACTTGCATGGACAGCTCCTTGGAACGCATGATGTAGGTTCACAGCAATAGATTTCAAATGCAAATACCACACTTAGAATCCACTCCAGACCTTTTACCAGCTTAATTGATGAAGAAATAACAAAAGGAGTAGCCCACACCTGGCCATGAATCAGCTTTTCATTTAATTGTCCAATTACTTTTGGTCCCTTGAAAAAGGGGGGCTGGCTACTCTTAAGAGCTGTAATTCCTAAAGCCTTCCTCCAATTTGGATGTACATACCCTCAAATTACACCTGAGAGTGCACACTTTCAGCCCATATCCAATATATAACTATAGCTTGAATATATTTTGGTAAATACCTGAACAAATCTAAAATTGTGCCTGTGTCCACATATATATGCACCTAAATGTAAAAGACTAGTACTGATCCGCTGTATCCGCCACAAAGCAACACCCACAAAACCCACCCACTGCACCTAGGTCATGAGACGTAGAGAACCTCACAGATTCCTCCTCCCTGCAGCCCGAGCTGGATGAGATGCTTGCAGGGGAACAGCGACGTCACAGCAAGTAGAATACAGATTTCTTGGGTTTGCCTTTACTTATTGAAAATATGTTTGGCTGGTCTGTCCCAAATAGGAGAGGAAACGTAAAGGCTCCTTAAAAAACAACAACAACCAGGTTTATATTTAGCTACTCTGTGCAATGGAATTGCACAAAGTGGCCCTGAACTTCTTCTCAGGTCCCCACCAGCGCATCTGGCTTCTCTTCTCCGCTAAGTGCCCCATAGAAAGACACTTTCTATGGTGGCACTCGGGGAACTAGCTCCTGAGCCTCGCTGTCTGCATCTATTGACACAGTCAGTGGGACTTGGCCCCACCCCCTGCATTCCTTGCTGTAAGGTAAAAATGTTAACCAACTTGAAGCTCATCCTGGAGCTCAGCTTTATATAGGCACTGAAGAGTTAAACCCTCTGACAGTTTCTTCTATCTCTCATGGACTCTCTTAGAGAGATCCTGTGCAGAGTTCCCGAGGCTACACACCTGACTGCACACGATGAGGGGCTCCCACCATCCCTGCTGGATTTTTATTTTATGTGGCCTATACCAGAAGTGGAAATACCCAAAAGGTGAGCAGGACAGACGTTGAATATTATTAAGGAGATCTTACCTCTATGGATGCCAAGAAATACAGTATATTGTCAAAATGTATTGTGACACCTGCCTTTGCATGGACATGAACGTTAATGGCATCCCAGTCTTAGTCCATAGGGTCCAATATTGAGTTGGCCCTGCCCTTTGCAGCTATAACAGCTTCATGTTGGAAGAGGAAAGGACCATCCCCAAACTGTTCCCACAAAGTTGGGAGAATGAATTGTCCAAAATGTATTGGTATGCTGATGCCTTCAGTGTTCCCTTTACTGGAACTAGGGGGCCAAGCCCAACCCCTGAAAAACAACCCCACACCATAATCCCCCCTCCACCAAACTTTACACTTGGCACAATGCAGTCAGGCAAGTGCCGTTC
Organism: Staurois parvus; assembly: GCF_062004578.1. Classification (NCBI taxonomy): domain Eukaryota; kingdom Metazoa; phylum Chordata; class Amphibia; order Anura; family Ranidae; genus Staurois; species Staurois parvus. The sequence goes on from NW_028318370.1 coordinate 3,069,045, forward strand.
TCCCGGCAACTGCCAAACCCAGACACGTCCATCGGATTGCCAGACAGAGAAGCGTGATTGGTCACTCCAGAGAACACGTCTCCACTGCTCTAGAGTCCAGTGGCAGACACCATCTACAACCAAAAAAAATCATTTTTCTGTGGACTGACCCTTTAATTATTTGCACTTGAGATATGAGGGGAGTCCTTTTTTCCTTTAGCAGAAAAAAATAAATAAATGCAATCTCCTGCGCTTAAATGAAGAAACCCTACCACTAAGCTGCTAGCACCCCCCTTCAACCATAAAGTGTAAATAAACAATAAATAATGGTGCAGCGCTGAATAAATACTAAATCAATATAAAATCAAACTAATTAATAAATAGACATACTTTAGTAAAAAAAAACAGGTGTATCAATAATTAGTGCTCACACATATAAATCAAAAAATATTAACCCCAACACTAGGATCATATTAAGTGAATAACATAATTCATGCATGTGTATAAAACACTGTGAAACAATTCAATCTATATATATATATATATATATATATATATATATATATATATTCATATATATATATACACACATACATATACACACACATACACATATATGTGTATATATATATATAGATTGAATTGTTTCACAGTGTTTTATACACATGCATGAATTATGTTATTCACTTAATATGATCCTAGTGTTGGGGTGTACTTGTATCAGTAGTTCACCTGCAGGTAGCAGCACTGAAGGATCATCCGTTTCCTCCTCCAGGGGGCAGCGCTGTACATCAAATTCTGTTTACTCCTTTGATGATCCTTCAGTGCTGCTACCTGCAGGTGAACTACTGATACAAGTACCCGGGGAGTGGAGTACTCAGGAGGATAAAGGCCTGTGGATATCCAGGAGGGTCCACCTGGAGGTGACGAGATTGTTCCTGGGAAAGTGTTACTTACCCTAAAGCGAGCTGGCCTTTGTGGTCACTATTGGGAGGTGAGGGGCCACTTTGGAAGGTTTTGGATTCACGAGTTGTGGGCACTGGATTCACAATATTTACACGCGAGTTATTGCTGTGGAGCACGGATTTACTTATATCTATATCATTGGGACATTGTGTGGATTTTGTTTGTAGTGGATATATACATGTATATGTGTGTATATTATATATATATATATATATATATATATATACAGTGGGGATCGAAAGTTTGGGCACCCCAGCTAAAAATTTGTATTAATGTGCATAAAGAAGCCAAGGAAAGATGGAAAAATCTCCAAAAGGCATCAAATTACAGATTACACATTCTTATAATATGTCAACAAAAGTTAGATTTTATTTCCATCATTTACACTTTCAAAATAACAGAAAACAAAAAAATGGCATCTGCAAAAGTTTGGGCACCCTGCAGAGTTCATATCTTGTACTGCCCCCTTTGGCAAGTATCACAGCTTGTAAACGCTTTTTGTAGCCAGCCAAGAGTCTTTCAATTCTTGTTTGAGGTATCTTTGCCCATTCTTCCTTACAAAAGTCTTCCAGTTCTTTGAGATTTCTGGGCTGTCTGTCACGCACGGCTCTTTTAAGGTCTATCCATAGATTTTCAATTATGTTGAGGTCAGGAGATTGTGAAGGCCATGGCAAAACCTTCAGTTTACGCCTCTTGATGTAATCCCCCGTGGATTTCGAGGTGTGTTTAGGATCATTATCCATTTGTAGAAGCCATCCTCTCTTTAACTTCAGCTTTTTCACAGATGGCATCAAGTTACCATCCAAAATTTGCTGAAATTTTATTGAATCCATTTTTCCTTCTACTCGTGAGCTGTTCCCTGTGCCACTGGCTGCAACACAACCCCAAAGCATGATTGATCCAACCCCATGCTTAACAGTTGGACAGAGGTTCTTTTCATTAAATTCTGTGCCCCTTCTTCTCCAAACGTACCTTTGCTCATTCCGACCAAAAAGTTAAATTTTAACCTCATCGGTCCACTGATCTTGTTTCCAAAATGCATCAGGCTTGTCTATATGTTCATTTGCAAAGTTCAAACGATGATTTTTGTGGTGAGGACGTAGAAGAGGTTTTCTTCTGATGACTCTTCCATGAAGACCATATTTGTACAAGTATCTCTTTATAGTGGAATAGTGGACCACAACTCCAGTGTCTGCCAGATCTTTCTGGAGGGATCGTGCAGTCAAACGTGGGTTTTGAATTGTTTTTCTCACAATCCTGCGAGCTGTTCTGTCTGATATTTTTCTTGGTCTACCAGATGTTGCTTTAACTTCCACTGTTCCTGATGACTGCCATTTCTTAATTACATTCCGAACAGAGGATATTGACATCTGAAAACGCTTTGCTATCTTCTTATAGCCTTCTCCAGCTTTGTGAGCGTCAACTGTTTTCAGTTTCAGTTTTCTAGACAACTGCTTAGAAGAACCCATGGTGCTGATTGTTGGGGCAAGGTCAGATGAGTCTGGGCATTTAAAACCTTTGAGATTGACATCACCTGGTCTTCCCAGACGATGATTGAGAACAATCCATGACACTGGCAGGTCTCAGCTTGGAAAAGGGGGCAGTGCATGCTATAAATTCTGCAGGGTGCCCAAACTTTTGCAGACGCCATTTTTTTGTTTTCTGTTATTTTGAAAGTGTAAATGATGGAAATAAAATCTAACTTTTGTTGACATATTATAAGAATGTCTAATCTGTAATTTGATGCCTTTTGGAGATTTTTCCATCTTTCCTTGGCTTCTTTATGCACATTAATACAAATTTTTAGCTGGGGTGCCCAAACTTTCGATCCCCACTGTATATATACATATATACATATATATATACATAGATTGAATTGTTTCACAGAGTGTTTTATACACATGCATGAATTATGTTATTCACTTAATATGATCCTAGTGTTGGGGTTAATATTTTTTGATTATATGTGTGAGCATTAATTATTGATACACCTGTTTTTTTACTAAAGTATGTCTATTTATGAATTAGTTTGATTTTATATTGATTTAGTATTTATTCAGCGCTGCACCATTATTTATTGCTTTTTTCCTTTAGACTGCTGCAGCTTTTAGGTTTTAGCACCGCTGTAGGAATGTGATAGAAAATAAGGTTTGCAGATAATAAGCCTAGAACAGTCTAGAAAATCATGCAATGTTTCAATACAAACTGAACAAATGTCAGTACATTTTCCTGCATTTCCACCAATACGGCTCCATGCTAATAAGAAGATTGTCCAAACGCACCTTGACAGATGTTTGAGCTTCTGGCAGCTTTGGTAATTGGGGTGGAGGATCTCACTGCTGGCCTCATCCGTGACAATTGTGATGGGTCCTGAGCAAAGAGTAACATGTTTATCCGTAATATTTTACAAGCTACCTCTACCACAAACAAATGCAAATTATACCCAGTTAGCAGCAAGAGACTGTTTTTTGTTTGTTTTTTTATTGTGAAGGGTAGGCAAGGCTTGAACCCCACTAAGGTCTTCCCTGCAGTCTGAAAACCTGGCACTGGTTGGCACTGCCTCTTTCACAGCTCTAGTGAACCAGTTGTTCTCGGTCTCATGGTCCTCGTAGGAACATCCATTTTCCTTCAATGTATAAAAAAGTCCTTGAGATCCTGTGGGTGTATACTTGTTTGTGGAGGTTGTTTTGTGCGCTGTAGTGTGGAATGCAGAGATCTGCACGTTGTGGAGACAGGACAACCTCTCAAGAAGTTAATGAACCAATATAGGAGGGAAAATCCCACCAGTCAGGACACAAAAGAGACATTCATATAAGGACAGCGAGGAGCAGATTTGGGACAAATTGTTTGCAGAAAACGCAAAACAGACCATCTAGGTCAAAATGTAGCAGTCACCCTGGACAGGGGTGGGATCCTTCTGTCTCTTACATATACACTCACCGGCCACTCTAACCTTGCTAGTGCCAAGAAACTCTCCCCCACACCATTACACCACCACCAGCCTGAGCTGTTGATACAAGGCAGGATGGATCCATGCTTTCATGTTGTTTCTGCCAAATTCAGACCCTACCATCTAAATGTCGCAGCAACCAGTCTGCCCATTCTCCTCTCACCTCTGACATCAACAAGGCATTTTCATCCACACAACTGCCGCTCACTGGATATTTTCTCTTTTTCGGACCATTCTCTGTAAACCCTAGAGATGGTTGTGTACCAAAATCCCAGTAGATCAGCAGTTTTTGAAATACAGAGCAGCCCATCTGGCACCAACAACCATGCCATGTTCAAAGCCACTTAAATCCCCTTTCTTTCCTATTCTGATGCTCAATTTGAACTTCAGCAAGTCATCTTCACCATGTGTACATGCCTAAATGCATTAAGTTGATGCCATGTGATTGGCTGATTAGCAATTTGTGTTCCCAAGCAATTGAACAGGTGTATCTAATAAGGTGGCCGGTGAGTGTAATGTAGTTTTATAATCTCTACCCTGGCATTTTGACAATTCACACCTTCAGCCAAGTGAATCAAACGATTAACACCCATGTCTCCTCCCATGCTCGTCTCCAGGACTTCTCCAGATCTTCCCCCATCCTCTGGAACTCTCTACCCCAATTTATCAGACTATCGCCTACTCTGCTCACTTTTAGGCGATCTCTGAAAACCTATCTCTTTAGGGAAGCCTATCCTGCCCTCAGCTAATACTGAAATCTTCTACTTTTCCAACCAATCCATCCCCCACAGTTACTACCTTTTGTACCACTAGCCCCTCCCTCCTAGATTGTAAGCTCCAAGGAGCAGGGCCCTCCTATCCCTCTTGTATTGAACTGTATAGTTGCTGTATTGTCTTCCGTTATATTGTAAAGCGCTGAGCAAACTGTTGGTGCTATATAAATCCTGTATAATAATAATAATGAAGTCTTCCTGACACCAAGGATGGAATTAAGTAACTAGAACAGGGTGGCTCCACAATTCTCATACCTCCCATCCTGATCTTAAACAATCAACATCTGCCTTGGCACATTTGGTGATGTTTAAATGGAGGTGTCTATATTACCTATGTTGGGGTATTTTCCTGACACTCATTTAAACTGAGGAAGTGGACTGGACAAGCTGTGAAATGTCTTCAACATTACTGAAAAATTCCCATTAACTGTGAATAAACTATTACTACTATCTACAAAGTACAGACCTTCCTGCTTTTGCTGGTAGAGGCCGGCCAGTAAACACCGCATGGACTCCAGATTACGCACTATGTTGGTGGACCGGACACTGAAATAAAAGGAAAAAATTGTCCAGTTAGTGCTCAGCTTTCTAGTGTACAATACAGCCACGTGTGACAATGTTAAAATTGTTAAAGTGGACCCAGCATCAAATATATTTTTTCCTGTTAACCACCTCCCGCCCGGCCGTTGTATATAAACAGCCGGACGGTGGCAGTGCAGGGTCAGGTGGCTGTTTATAAACGGCCTCCCCGCACCCTGCTTGTGCGTGCTCCCTGGGAGCACACAGCACCGCGATCCTCCGGAGACAGTGGAACACCGATCGTCGGACGGGATCTCTGTCCCAATCATGTGATCGCTGATTGGCCAATCAGTGATCACATGCAAAGTAGTAAGCGAGATGTCACTTGTGACATCATTGCTTACTACCTGTGAAAGATCACAGAGGTCACATGGTACAAGGCTATTCACAACAGCCTTGTACCATGTGACAAGCTGTGACCAATCAAAGCTCACTCAGTAGTTCTCAATGGCTGCAAGAATGCAGCTGGAGAGAAGGAGAAATGATTGCTTTTACATCCTTTATGGGTGTAAAAGCAATCAGTGTAAAAAAAAAAAAAAAAAAAAAATCTTCATCACCCCCCACATGTAGTACAGTGTCACCATGGTGACACTGTACTGCTAGGGTGACAGTATGTAAAAAAAATAAATAAAAAATAATATAAAAAAATAAAATAAAAAATTAAATTATAATTTTGGTTATAAACTAATTTGGGTTATTTTTTGGCCAAGATTTATGAAGAAATACTATTTATTTACAAAATTGTTTAAGAAAAACACTTTTTTTCAAAATTTTTGGACTTTTTAATTCACATAGCAAAAAAAAAAAATCCCAGTGGTGAATAAATACCACCAAAATAAAGCTTTATCTGTCTCAAAACAATGCTAAAAAATTCATATGGGTACACTGTTGCATGACCGCGCAATTGTCATTCAAAGTGTGATAGCCCTGAAAGCTGAAAATTGGCCTGGGCAGGAAGGGGGTAAAAGTGTCCGGACTGGAAGTGGTTAAGTACATGAATGATAAATAATGTGCAAGTGCAAAAAGTCCAGAAACCTCTCACAGAGATCACAATACACCTCTGACGATGCTTTCATCTGCTTTTCTCTCCAGGCAGCAAGAGCCATCTTTGTTCAGGCATCACCAAGGGTCACCATCTATTTTCTGGACTTAGAAGCTAACCCATAGATGACAAAATCATGCAAGTCCTGGAATCTGTGCAGTCCTTGGTTGACACATGAGTGACAGAGGTCAGCCCTGCTGTAGCCTCTTCCCTTGTGACTTGTTAGTAAAGTTACAATGTACAGTCTGAGCATGGTGGGAAAGGAGACTGAGGAAAAGCTCCCTCCTCAAAGCAGCAGTCTGATGACATCATCTCAACATAATCAAAGTCACTGTTGAAGTATAGAACAGGATTGTTGTACTTACTGTAAAATCCGTTTAACCACCTCCCTCCTACCATATAGTAATATGACGGACGCAAGGTGGTTCTCTCGTTCCGGGAGGACGTCATATGACGTCTTCCCATTCTCACCGCGCATGCGCAGCTCAAGGAGTGCGGCGATCGGTGGTGCGCTGTGTCCCTCGGACACAGCGGATCACCGATCAACGGAAAGAGCCGAAGATGTCGTGATCACATGTAAACAGGGAAATGCCGGTTATCTGCATTTCTCTCCTCTCGTGCTGTCACGCTGACAGAGGAGAGGAGAGCCGGTAATCGGCTTTTCGTGGAGGGGACATGTACACTGATCATCAGGGCACTGATGATCAGTGTGCCCTGATGATCAGTGTAGCCCCAGCAGTGCCACCTGTCAGTGTCCATCAGTGCCGCATCAATGCCACATATCATGTGCATACCAGTGCACATCAATGCCACATATCAGTGTCCATCTGAGCTGCCTTTCAGTGTCACCCATCAGTGCCAGTCAGTGACACCTATTAATGCCACCTATAAGTGCTGCCAATCAGTGCCACTTATCAGTGCCAGTCAGTGCCGCCTATCAGTGCCGCCTAACAGTGCCATGTATCAGTGCTGCCTTTCAGTGCCCATCAGTGATGCCTATCAATGCCCATTAGTGCCACCTACCAGTGCCTCCTCATCAGTGCCCATCAGTGCAGCTTATCAGTGTCCATCACTGCAGCCTCATTAGCACACATCAGTGAAGGAGAAAAATCACTTATTTACAAAATTTTACAACAAAAACTAAGAAAAAACGTTTTGGTTTTTTTCAAAATTTTCAGTGGTTTTTGGTTTTAGAAAAAATAACCCAGAGGTGATTAAATAGCACCAAAATAAAGCTCTGTCACAAAAAAATGATAAAAATTTCATATGAGTACAGTGTTGCATGACCGCACAATTGTCATTCAAAATGCGACAGCGCTGAAAGCTGGAAATTGGCCTGGGCAGGAAGGGGGTAGAAGTGCCCGGTAGGCTTGTGGTTAAGTGACCAGGATAAGAAGAAATTATTATAAACAATGGAGATATACTGTTGCCTACAGGAGGAACTGGACACGCACAGAAAAAAAAAACAGCCACTGACCAACGAAATAGAACCTCTTCACTCCTATCGTGCTTCAGTTTTGTAGAAAGGCAGTACTAGGAATAAATCACAAACACAGAGGGGTGGGACCTGTGTCCTCTAAAGTGGTAATAAACCCAAACAATAATGTTTATTATATTGCAGCTTATCAATCATTAGATGTGGCGGATGCATTTGTTTTCTTTTTTAGGTTCCCCCCACCTCTTTATTTTCACCTGGTGATCTGGCCAGTAAGTCTGTTGTTTTTAAAAAGAACAAGCTGACCTGCATAAGTAGCAGTTAGAGGGAAGAGACAAACCATTTACCACTGACAGGGATGCTTACAATGATCATCTTCTATTCAATGATGTAAAATGTTTATCCCAGTATCTCAGATTGCTGTAAATGATTATAAAATATCAGCTGGATTTTGGCTTCAATTTGTTAGTGTATGCAAATCTGCTAGTACATCTAACACTCCCCTCCCCATAGACAGTCCAAAGACATCCCCCTGTGCTTCTTCATCCAGACTATAGACTCTAATACAGGAGGTATGTTACGGACCAGATCACCAGAGGAGAAAAAGCCTAAAGAAAAAAAAAAGAAACCTAATGCAGCCACCATATCTAATGACTTGGAAGCCTGGCCCTCAGTGCCACACGGAATCCTATGCTCTTCATACAGTAGCCACTAATACCACGATCACCCCATACTACTATTTCCCAGGACTTTGGGGTGTTTGCGCTGTTACAACCTTTCCTCATTTTTTCTGAATCTAATGACTGGTAAGTTGGAATATATTGCATTTATGTTTTTGGGTTTAATACCATGTTAATAGGCTCCAAGACAAGTGCATTAAGGGAAATGGGATGAGAAGTAATCCTTAAACAACTGGGATATATAAAAGCAGTCCAAATGAGAGGAGGTCAACATCGACAAAACATTATCAACTCCTCAAAACAACAGGATTAAGATCTGGAGGCTGGTTGCAGCTCAAAAAGTGGTCTGAAGGACCTTATGCCCAAAGCTGGCATCTGCTGAGTCCTGAACATCCACCTGGTTTAACTTGGAGACTTTGAAATGGAAGACCAGGTGTCAGCCTTGAAATCCGGGAAGCTTGATGCTGAAAGGATCATGAAGTGCTCACAGATCTAGTAGAGTGCGCTTTGACAGGAAAATTAGGAACGTTGTTCTAATTCCTACAGGCTTGAATGACCTGAGCCACCAAGAAATGGTGGAAAGAGAAGCAGGTTCTCCCATACAAGGACCCTCAGGAATAACAACGAGAGAATCAGGCTTTCGAATGCAGCTGGAGATGTAAGATAAACAGCAACAAAACATTAACATCCCAAAAAACAACACTTTTAAGAACTGGAGGATGGTTGCCAGTCAATGAGCAGCCTTTAACCACTTCCAGTCCGGACACTTTTACCCCCTTCCTAACCAGGGCAATTTTCAGCTTTCAGCGCTATCACACTTTGAATGACAATTGCGCGGTCATGCAACACTGTACCCAAATTAATTTTTTACCATTTTTTTGAGACAGATAAAGCTTTATTTTGGTGGTATTTATTCACCGCTGGGATTTTTATTTTTTTTGCTATGTAAATGAAAGTTTAAAAATCTTGAAAAAAAGGGTTTTTTTTATAAAATTTTGCAAATAAATAATATTTCATCATAAATCTTGGCCAAAATGTATTCCGTTATCTTTTTAGTAAAAAAAAAAAAAAAATCCAAATTAGTTTATAACAAAAAAATTATAATTTTTAAACATTTTTATTTTATTTTTATTTTTTTTTACATACTGTCACCCTAGCAGTACAGTGTCACCATGGTGACACTGTACTACTTGTGGAGGGTGATGAAGATTTTTTTTTTTTTTACACTGATTGCTTTTACACCCATATAGGATGTATTCCTAGATTGTAAGCTCGAAAGAGCAGGGCCCTCGATCCCCTCATGTTTTGCATTGTATTGGTATTGTTCTGTCACATGTTCTGTCCCCCTCTGTAATGTACAGCGCTGAGCGAACTATTGGCGCTTTATAAATACTGTATAATAATAATAAGCAATCATTTCTCTCTCTGTCTGCATTCTTGCAGCCATTAAGAAGTATTGAGTGAGCTGTGATTGGTCACAGCTTGTCACATGGTACAAGGCTGTTGTGAATAGCCTTGTACCATGTGACCTCTGTGATCATTCACAGATTTCACACGTAGTAAGCGATGATGGTACAAGTGACATCTTGCTTACCACTTTGCATGTGATCATCAGTGATCACATGATCGGGACCTTATATAGAGGTCCCGTCCGACGATCGGTGTTTCACTGTGTCTGGAGGACACAACGGGCACCAGATCACGGTGCTGCGTGCTCCCAGGGAGCGCACACAAGCAGGGTGCGGGGAGGCCGTTTATAAAAGGCACCTGACCCTGCACTGCCACCGTCCGGCCGTTTATATACAATGGCCGGTCGGGAAGTAGTTAAGGACCTTATGTCCAAAGCTTAGGGTTGAATATCCACCTGGTAAAACATGCAGAATGTGAGACAGAAGACCAAGTGGCAACCTTACAAATCTGAGATGTTTGATGCCAAAAGGCCCATGAAGCGCTCAAAGATCTAGCAGAGTGTACTTTGACAGGAATGGTAGAAATCTTTTCCAAAAGCCTATAGTCTTGAATGATCTGAGCAACCACAAATGGTGGAACAAGAAGCAGGTTCTCCCTTGCCCTCAGGGTCCCTCAAGAATGGAAAAGAGAGCAATAGTCTTTCTAGTGGAACTGGAGGATGCAAGATAAAGACCAACAGTTCTAACCAAAATAAAACAATAAAATAATAAATAATAAACTAATAACCAATCATAAGTGTCCAAAAACGTAAATGTCCTCAATGAAAAATTATCCAAAAAATTGTCTCTATATGATACAGTCTTTTCACCTCCAAACAAATAATATATTTCTTTACTTTATCCCGCGTGATGTTTCCAGATTCCTCGTGTACCTCAAAAAATATAAACTCAGGATAGTGTATTACCTTTTTATATATAAGTAACGTGTCACAAATCGTGAATCATGCAAACTACATAACATGTGCAATACACACGTGGATCCCTTGTGAAAAAGTCCAAGAAGTGACGTAACGCATCAGAACACGTGACGTTTGACACACTCACGCAGAACCAGAAGTGCGATCGCGGCCATTTTGGAAGTGGGAACATGCGGTAGTTCCCATACTAAAGCATATACTTGAGCTATCTCTGTCATTGGGGGCTGTTTTCTTCAGTTTAAGATGTAAGTTTTTTAATAAATGGCATTTTATTAATTACACCATCATCTCTAATCCCTGATTTATTCTATGAGGAATATGGAGGAGAAACAACAAGATTAATTAGGATCCTGGAGAGTGTTTTTCATCCATTATCTGAGGAGTGCCTGTTATTACTGGCATAGGGTAATTATTCACTGTTACACCAGCTGGAGTGGAACACTTTATTTTATTTTTAAGTGTTTTTGTGCTCAACATAGAAATGGGTTTGATATAGAAGATTATTATAGAGTTGGTTTGAAAGCTTGATCTCTTTTTTGCATTGAGTTAAGTGTGTTTTACATCAAATTGGAGTGAATCACTGTTTATTGTTTGCAGTTGAAGTGTTCACAATTGGAGTGGACTCACGTGTGTATTTTGATATATTACTGATTTTATATTGGTTATACTTTATAATTTATACATATATATTTTATTTCCACGTGTATTGCACATGTTATGCAGTTTGCATGATTCACGATTTGTGGCACGTTACTTATATATAAAAGGTAATACACTATCCTGAGTTTATATTTTTTGAGGTACACGAGGAATCTGGAAACATCACGCGGGATAAAGTAAAGAAATACATTATTTGTTTGGAGGTGAAAAGACTGTATCATATAGAGACAATTTTTTGGATAATTTTTGATTGAGGACATTTACATTTTTGGACACTTATGATTGGTTATTAGTTTATTATTTATTTATTATTTTATTTTTATTTATTTTATTTTGCTGAGAAAAGTCCGTTATTATTCACGTTAACTTTCAAGGGTGAAAGTTGTTGATTTTTCTTTAGGCTGAGGTACTTGTTGGGATAGGTGGTATTGTGCTGTCAGATTGGTTTAACAGTTCTAACCATACACAAGCAATGAAGACAAATCTCTTTGGGATATGCTGGGGCTGGAAAGAGGTGAACGGCAGAATTTAAAGAGACTCTAGGCCTCAAAAACTTTGTGCTTGTGTAAGACTGATTAGGCTACCGTATTTGCCGGCGTATAAGACGACTGGGCGTATAAGACGACCCCCTTCTTTTAGTGCCCCATCATTGGTATCAGTGGAAGGAATAGTGCCCCATCGTTGGTGTCAGTGGGGAGGAGGAATAGTGCCCCATCGTTGGTGTCAGTGGGGAGGAGGAATAGTGCCCCATCGTTGGTGTCAGTGGGGAGGAGGAATAGTGCCTCATCGTTGGTGTCAGTGGGGAGGAGGAATAGTGCCCCATCGTTGGTGTCAGTGTGGAGGAGGAATAGTGCCTCATCGTTGGTGTCAGTGGGGAGGAGGAATAGTGCCCCATCGTTGGTGTCAGTGGGGAGGAGGAATAGTGCCCCATCGTTGGTGTCAGTGGGGAGGAGGAATAGTGCCCCATCGTTGGTGTCAGTGGGGAGGAGGAATAGTGCCCCATCGTTGGTGTCAGTGGGGAGGAGGAATAGTGCCCCATCGTTGGTGTCAGTGGGGAGGAGGAATAGTGCCCCATCGTTGGTGTCAGTGGGGAGGAGGAATAGTGCCCCATCGTTGGTGTCAGTGTGGAGGAGGAATAGTGCCTCATCGTTGGTGTCAGTGGGGGAGGAACAGTGCCCCATCATTGGTGTCAGTGGGAAGAATCGTGCCCCATCATTGGTGTCAGTGGGAGGAATAGTGCTCCATCATTGGTGTCAGTGGGAGGAATAGTGCTCCATCATTGGTGTCAGTGGGAGGAATAGCGCCCCATCATTGGTGTCAGTGGGAGGAATAGCGCCCCATCATTGGTATCAGTGGCAGCAATTGCGCCCCATCATTGGTGACAGTGGGAGGAATAGCGCCCCATCATTGGTATCAGTGGCAGCAATTGCGCCCCATCATTGGTATCAGTGGAAGGAATAGCGCCCCATCATTGGTATCAGTGGCGGGAAAAGTGCCCCATCATTGGTATCAGTGGGGAGAATAGTGCCCCATCATTGGTGTCAGTGGGGGGGGGGGAATAGTGCCCCATCGTTGGTGTCAGTGGAGAGGAGGAATAGTGCCCCATCGTTGGTGTCAGTGGGGAGGAGGAATAGTGCCCAATCGTTGGTGTCAGTGGGGGGAGGAATAGTGCCTCATCGTTGGTGTGAGTGGGGGAGGAATAGTGCCCAATCATTGGTGTCAGTGGGGGAGGAATAGTGCCCAATCATTGGTGTCAGTGGGGGAGGAATAGTGCCCCATCGTTGGTGTCAGTTGGGGAGGAACAGTGCCTCATCGTTGGTGTCAGTGGGGGAGGAACAGTGCCTCATCGTTGGTGTCAGTGAGGGAGGAACAGTGCCTCATCTTTAGTGTCAGTGGGGGAGAGGAATAGTGCCAAGAGTGTCACAGCATGGTGCTGCTGCACACTTACTGGCCGCTCCCTCACTCGATTTTCGCGGGGCCGCTTGGCTCCGCCTCCTCACTGGTGATTGGTTGCCTGTGTGCCTTTCCAGTGCTGGCGCCCAATCACCGGTGAGGAGGCGGAGCCGAGTGGCCGCGCGACCATCGAGCGGCCGAACTGAAAGAAGGAGGAGCCGCGCTTCCTGGACCGGATCGTCGTGGGACCGGGACCGGAGCCAGGTAAGGTACAGCAGCCCCCTGTCCGCCCCTGTACTTAGTGTCCCTTCTGCCACCGCGCCGCCCCTGACACCGGCTCGCCGTATACCGGTGTATAAGACGACCCCCAACTTTTCAGAAGATTTGCATGGGTTAAAAAGTCGTCTTAGACGCCGGCAAATACGGTACTTTAGAAAAAAAGGCTGCCAGCTCATAACCACCACTCGCAGAGGTGATGGATAGAAGGAAGGCAACCTCATGCATGACAATGGAAAGGGGGGTTATCCGTGATAGTTTCAAAGGTGGGGATCTTTTGGAGGACCAAATTTAGATTCCATGTAGTCACACAATATTGTACATAAGTGACTACAGCACATGAGCAACACCCCGTGCAATGGGCTTAGTAAAAATAGTTACAATTTTCCAAGGCGAAAGGACATCCATCCTCCTAGGACACAGGCAAAAACGTGAAACATGATGAAAATCGGTGAGGTTATACCTGACTGGTCAATAGATTATTGGTTGCTGGTGTCCAATTCCTCCTGTAGGCAGCAGTATAACCTGGCTGTTTAGGAGTTACCTCTAATCCTGTGTCATTTTTTGAATGAAAAAAAAAGACAGCTAAAACAAGTGTGGGGCAAAACGTGTCAATGGTTTGTGGAGAAGCGTAGGACTGGTTAGCCAGAAGAGCAGTGACCACTCTATTCACATACAGTTGCAAGAAAAAGTATGTGAACCCCTTGAGATTACGTGGAGTTTTGCATGAATTGGGCATAAAATGTGCTCTGAACGTCATCTAGGTCACAACAATAGAAGAACACAGTCTGCTGAACATAATACTACACAAACATTAGATGTTGCCATGGTTTAATTGTACATAACATGTAAACAGTCACAGTGCAGGAAGGAAAAAGTATGTGTGGCCCTAGCTTAATGACTTCTCCCAGAGTTAATTGGAGCCAGAAGTGAGCCAACCTTGACTTCAATCAGTGTGATGATATTGGATGTGTTGCTGACAGCTGTCCTGCCCTTAAAAAACACACACCTGTTTTGGGTTTACTGGTTTCAAGAAGCACTGTCTGATGTGAACCATGCCTTGCAGAAAAGAGCTCTCAGAAGACCTACGATCAAGAATTGTTGACTTGCATGAAGCTGGAAAGGGTTACAAAAGTATCTCCAAAAACCTTGATGTTCATGTGTCCACGGTAAGACAGACTGTCTACAAATGGAGAAAGTTTAGCACTGTTGCTACTCTCACTAGGCGTGGTCGTCCTGTAAAAATGACAACAAGAGCACAGCGCAGAATGCTGCATGAAGTAAAGAAGAATCCCAGAGTGTCAGCTAAAGACCTACAGAAATCTCTGGCACATGCTAACATTTTTGTTGACACATCTACAATAAGGAAAACATTAAACAAGAATGGAGTACATGGGAGGACACCACGGAGGAAGCCATTGCTGTCCAAAAAGAATATTGCAGCACGTTTGAAGTTTGCAAAAGAGCACCTGGATGTTCCACAGCACTACTGGCAAAATATACGGTGGACAGATGAAACCAAGATTGAGTTGTTTGGGAAGAACACACAACACTATGTGTGGAGGAAAAAAGGCACAGCACACCAACATCAAAACCTCATCCCCACTGTAAAACATGGAGGAGGGAGCATCATGGTTTGGGGCTGCTTTGCTGCCTCAGGGCCTGGACGGATTGTTGTCATTGATGGGAAAATGAATTCCAGAGTTTATCAAGACATTTTGCAGGAAAACGTACGACCATCTGTCCGCCAACTGAAGCTCCGCAGAGGATGGGTGATGCAACAAGACAATGACCCAAAGCATACAAGTAATTCAACAAAACAATGGCTGCAACAGCACAGAATACGCCTTCTGGAGTGGCCCAGTCAGAGTCCTGACCTCAACCCGATTGAAATGCTGTGGCATGACCTTAAGAGAACGATTCACACCAGACATCCCAAAAATATTGCTACACTGAAACAGTTTAGTGAAGAGGAGTGGTCCAAAATGACTCCAGATCGTTGTGCAGGTCTGATCTGCAACTACAGGAAACGTTTGGTTGAGGTTATTGCTGCCAAAGGAGGGTCAACCAGTTATTAAGTCCAAAGGTTCACATACTTTTTCCTCCCTGCACTGTGAATGTTTACATGTTATGTGCAATTAAACCATGGCAACATCTAATGTTTGTGTAGTATTATGTTCAGCAGACTGTGTTCTTCTATTGTTGTGACTTAGATGACATTCAGAGCACATTTTATGCCCAATTCATGCAAAACTCCACGTAATCCCAAGGGGTTCACATACTTTTTCTTGCAACTGTAAGTACATGGATGTTGAAAAGGAGAAGGTTGTGTGTGTGTGGGGGGCAAAGTTGAGCAAGCCTGTGAATGTGAATTCTTTAGATCTACTACAAGTATATAATATGGTGATCAAACGTTTGTGGACATTTGACCATCATAAATATATGATCTTGGATTCCAAAACCATGGACATTAAAGTGGAACTTGTATGTCAGGAAAGCTCCACGTTATTAATAAGACCCTCCTCCTTAAACAATGCATAAAAGTGCAAAAAAAGGACCTATTATTAGGACCATCCTAACAGTAGTTTGAAAATATACTCACCTTATCCCGACAGGTGAAATCATCCTACTGCTGACAAGATCCTTGGGAATGCTCTATAGATGAAATTACAAGAGAACACTTTACAGCACAGTGCAGGATTATCTTCTTGCAATACCTGGGCTACTCAACACTCCCTGAGATCTGGCCAGAAGAAGGATGATGTCACCCTCACCTAGGTGTTGCTAGAGGAATCTGGGGAAAGGTAGGTATATTATCTAATTTTTCCCTCTTACAAGTTCTTTCTTTGCACTTCCATCCAGGATTTTAGGAAGGGGGTGCATCTTGAATAAGCAGACCTTGTCACTGAGGAAAAAGGCACACTTTAATATGGAGTCCCCCCACTTTTGCAGCTATAACACCCTCAACGTTTCTGGAAAGGCTTTCCACACGATTTTTGAGCGAGTCTATGGGAATTCTTACTATTTCAAGTTGGATGAGAAGACCTGTCTTGCAATCAGCGTTCCAATTCTTTCCAATGGTGATCAGTTCGGTTGAGGTCACAACCCTGTGGAGGCCACTTGAGTTCCCCACATCAGATTGGAACAGACATGTCTTTATGGAGCAAACATGTTCAGTAGGATTGAGGTCAGGGTTCTGTGCAGGACACTCAAGTTCTTCCACACCAAACCATGTCTTTGGGGAACTGGCTTTTTGCTCAGGGGCACAGCCATGCTGGAACAGACAAAGACCTTCCCCAAACCATTGCCACAAGGTTGGAAGTGCACAATTGTCTAAACTGTCTTTGTATGCTGTACTATTAACAATACTCCGTAATGGAAACATGATCAAAAATTTGGTCCACATACTTTTGGTCATATAGTGTATGTAGCACCGAATTGGCTACAAACGAAGTGGAATGTTTAGGTAGTCACTCAAATTACATAGGGGTTGATTTACTAATGGCAAATAGACTGTGCACTTTGCAAGTTCCGTTGCCCTAGAGCTTAGTAAATGAGGAAAAACCCTGAAGACTTCCAACATCCAATCATGTGCAAGCAAAAATGCTGTTTTTTATTTTTCTTTCTCCTGATTGGGTATTCATGCAAAACGAAGCTTTACCTCATTTACTAAGCTTTGCAGCAACTGCACTTACAAAGTGCACAGTCTATCTACCATTAGTAAATCAACCCCATAGTATTGGTAGTATTAGTAAATGTAAGGGAGATTGCACACTTCCCTTTGTGAACATCTATAGAAACGGTGCCTGTTGGATAATCTGATTATTCATATTATAGAAGCAGTGTACACATATATACTTTTTTAAACACTCACTAGACCTCTGATGGCTTAAATACCGGCGACAGGAAACTTTGCTCTTCCATGTAGGCCTTACGGAGCCTGATGCCAAGATTGAACATCTGCTGCATCCCTATTGTGGTGAGCTGTCCTGGGAAGGTGCCACCCTGTGATGAAAACAAGATACAGAAGTGTAATGTGACTACTGTTTAATACGGTTACTGCATGATTGGGGGGGGGGGGCAAGACTCAGCATTTATATCAACCTCAGGATACTAATGGTTAACCTCTGCTGCTTATTGCACCACTTTACCCTGCTAACTCCTCAGCTGTGGATGGAATATAACCTAGGCATACCCCTTCCTTTAGATTGTAAGCTCCACGAGCAAGGCCCTTCTATTCCTTCTGTACTGAAATGTATTGTAATTGTACTGTCACCCTTGTATTGCAAACTGTTGGCGCGATATAAATCCTGTATAATAATAATGCTAAGCAGTGCGGTGTCTATCCAGCTGTGATGGATCTAGAATACCCAGAACCCCCTGCTGGTCCAATGTATGTCTATGTATCCACCATAAAACTATAAATACTAGCATTTTTTCAGATCTAATAAAATTCTAGGCAAAGCGTTGGATAATGTGGGTAAAGGTTAGACCCACCCTCAGGTTTTTTTGCTGTCTGTGTCACCAACCAATTCACCCTCACTTGGCACAAACGCAGGTAGTGAGAATGTAAACCAGAATATTAAACTTTTCCTATTTGGTCCCTTTTGGTCTTTTAAATATACTACTGAAGGTGAGGGTGTGGGTCCTCGGGACTACCTTGAAGTCTAAGGGGAGGATGTGTGGCCCTTAGGCTCCTTCCTCCTCTGATCCCGGTGGGGTCTCTCTTTGGGAGAGCCCCTCAACTCATTGGTCGGCTTTGGCTCACCACGAGGAGAGGGGTCTGCCAGGCCTTTTGGCTAGGCGCACCACATTGGAAACCTTGTCCCTGTCAGGAGCCTTGTGCCTCGGGGGATCAGGGGGATCCTTGTGCCTGAGGGGTTGGACAAAGCACACTCCTTAGTGTACTTTTTTGTGTGGCGTTTTGTCACTTGTACATTTTTTTTCACTTATTGGGTTTAATGCAGGCCATAGATGGGTCGAAAACCAGCTGTTTAAAAAAAAACAAAAAACAAAAAATTGGTCATTCAATAGGCCGATGTTACCACCAACGGTAAAAAACAAAATCACCCTCCCACCAGCCATGATCTGTGTAGAAGCATAGAGATCCAGTGATGATATCACTGGGTCTCAAAAAAGGTATGTAATGAAAACAGTAAAAGTTTTATTTAGACATTTTATGATCATATTGATGAGCCTTTTATTGCTGTCTGTATTCCGGCAGAGAGATTCACTCTCTCTATTTGTCCTGGTGATCACTGTCACCAGTGCAGACGGTGATGGAAATTCCAAAATTTCACAGTTGTCATCAAAATGTTTAGGGGGAAATTTCTCAATAGAGACACCTGTTCCAGGGACATTCCCTCTGTTTAAAGAGATGTCCTCTCGCTATTGGTGTCTCTAGGAGCATATCCTCCTCCATCCTAAACTTTAAAAAGTTGAATCAGTCTTCGAACTACAAATCCCAGCATTGCTTTACCTTGAGCTTGTGAGATCGATATCGCTCTTCGAATGGTGAGGGAGGTCTGGGTCCACCTTCCAGATCTGTGACTGTATAATGAAACTGAGTGTGTGCGGGAGCCTCAAGCAGAGTCGGCGACCACTCCACCTAGGATGAAGACATCAAAAAAAGCCTTTTCAGTCAAATGCTGGTAATGACGCTGGCCAAAGAAGTAAAAGACCCTGCATTCACTATATCCGGTCTCCCCGGACCCCGCATTCACTATATCCGGTCTCCCCGGACCCCGCATTCACTATATCCGGTCTCCCCGGACCCTGCATCCACTATATCCGGTCTCCCCGGACCCCGCATTCACTATATCCGGTCTCCCCGGACCCCGCATTCACTATATCCGGTCTCCCCGGACCCCGCATTCACTATATCCGGTCTCCCCGGACCCCGCATTCACTATATCCGGTCTCCCCGGACCCCGCATTCACTATATCCGGTCTCCCCGGACCCCGCATTCACTATATCCGGTCTCCCCGGACCCCGCATTCACTATATCCGGTCTCCCCGGACACTGCATTTACTATATCCGGTCTCCCCGGACACTGCATTCACTATATCCGGTCTCCCCGGACACTGCATTCACTATATCCGGTCTCCCCCGGACCCTGCATTCACTATATCCGGTCTCCCCAGACCCCGCATTCACTATATCCGGTCTCCCCGGACCCCGCATTCACTATATCCGGTCTCCACGGACCCCGCATTCACTATATCCGGTCTCCCCGGACCCCGCATTCACTATATCCGGTCTCCCCGGACCCCGCATTCACTATATCCGGTCTCCCCGGACCCCGCATTCACTATATCCGGTCTCCCCGGACCCCGCATTCACTATATCCGGTCTCCCCGGACCCCGCATTCACTATATCTGGTCTCCCACAGTACACACAACATGGAAATGCAATTATTTTAGTAAATATTACTGCTAAATACCTTTTCTCATCAGCAGTTAGAGCAGTCTTGTGACTTCTATCAGTGTCCAGCCCACCACTAGCTACAGCTTGTAGGAGGAGTTTTCTTTCTGCTCTTGGAGGATGAAAATCCCTGGACATCTGTCTGGACAGAGCCGATTGGCCCTGTGCTGATCACATACACTCTCCCAAGATATTAAAAAAAAAAAAACCTCTCTAGCAATACACACCAAACTGAGCATGTGCATGCCTACGGTTCAGTCTGGAGATAAGACATGGTCGCTTGAAAAAGCGAAGGAACAGAGAAGAATGGATCAAACAGCCTTTTTTCACACAATGCAGAGGAATAACCCCTTAGGTTCCACAGTGAGTATAACAAGCATGCTTTACTGCATATACAGACTGATTGTACTGCTGTGGGTTTGGTAATACTTTAAGACTGAACTCCAAACAGGTATAAAATACAAAAATGAAAGCAGCTCTGTATTAATGACTTTTTATAAATGCAAGCAGTATCATTGAATGTGACCTGGAATCAGTATCTTGTTGCCCCTGTACAGCAGAGCGGGATTGTGAGAATAAGCGGCAGCACAAGGAGCCAATCAGTTCATGTGCTGACAAGGAACATGCTGATAAGAGGAGACAGCAGAGTGACAGAGATCTTCATTGTGCTGCTTCTCCTTTCACTGTCTAGTCATAGGCTGGGCAGGTCTACAGTGACCTGGGCTCAGAGAAAGTGAAAGTGAGGAAGTGAAATTGCAGTAACAGCTGGTTTTGTTATTTTATCCTTTAACCGCCTCCCACCCGCCATATAAGGTAATGACGGGCACAAGGCGGTTCTCTCATTCTGGGAGGACGTCATATGAGGTCCTCCCATTCTAACCTCGCGTGCGCGGCTCCAGTAGCACGCAGCGCGGCGATCGGTGGCGGATCACTGATCAACGGAAAGAGCCGAAGATGTCGGCTCGGTCATGTGATCAGCTGTGTCCAATCACAGCTGATCGCGTAAATAGGGAAATGCCGGTCATCAGCATTTTTCTCCTCACTAGCTGTCACGCTGACAGAGGAGAGGAGAGCCGGTAGCTTTACTCAGAGGGGACATGTACACTGATCATCAGACCACTGATGATCAGTGTGCCCTGATGATCTGTGTAGCCCCAGCAGTGCCACCTGTCAGTGTCCATCAGAGCCAGCTGTCAGTGCCCATCAGTGCATATCAATGCCACATATCGCTGCCCATCTGAGCTGCCTTTCAGTGTTACCTATTAATGCCAGTCAGTGCCGCCCGTCAGTGCCGCCCGTCAGTGCCGCCCGTCAGTGCCGCCCGTCAGTGCCGCCCGTCAGTGCCGCCCGTCAGTGCCATATATGAGTGCTGCCTTTCAGTGCCCATCAGTGATGCCTGTCAATGCCCATCAGTGCCACCTGCCAGTGCCTCCTCATCAGTGCCCATCAGTGCCACCTATCAGTGTCCATCAGTACAGCCTATCAGTGTCCATCACTGCAGCCTCATTAGCGCACATCAGTGAAGGAGAAAAATCACTTATTTACAAAATTTTATAACAAAAATTAAGAAAAAAACTTTTTTTTTCAAAATTTTCAGTTGTTTTTGGTTTGTTTAGCAAAAAATAAAAACCCAGAGGTGATTAAATACCACCAAAATAAAGCTCTATCTGTCTCAAAAAAATGATAAAAATTTCATATGGGTACAGTGTTGCATGACCGCGCAATTGTCATTCAAAGTGTGACAGCGCTGACAGCTGAAAATTGGCCTGGGCAGGAAGGGGGTAGAAGTGCCCGGTAGGCGAGGGGTTAATGTGTTATTCTTTTTTTGGTGGTGCTTTATTTTAAAGGAAAAACAGAGACCACTATTGCTCGCCTGCTACTTACCTGGCTGTATACCTTCTGAGGCACAAACGTAGGCTCTGATAGCACCAACGCCAGAGGATCAGCACAGCAGCCAGACAACTAGCATTTCAGGGTTTTTTTTACATCTATTATAGAAGAACAACCACCTAGTTCTATATGTTATTTTTGCAGGATGCCTTCAGACTTTTTGCTGAAATAAATCTCCTCTACAGCCCCTAGATGGCGGTACAAAATCACAGAAGAATATTTGTGCTGATTATATGGACATTAGAAGTAGCTGATCACAGCACAAAATCCCCCAGAAACCTCAGAATTGACTATTCTTGGATTTCCAGGGCCCTGACTATTCTCGGATTTCCAGGGCCCGTACTATTCTCGGATTTCCAGGGCCCGTACTATTCTCTCATTTCCAGGGCCCGTACTATTCTCTCATTTCCAGGGCCCGTACTATTCTCTCATTTCCAGGGCCCCGTGCTATTCTCTCATTTCCAGGGCCCCGTGCTATTCTCTCATTTCCAGGGCCCCGTGCTATTCTCTCATTTCCAGGGCCCCATGCTATTCTCTCATTTCCAGGGCCCCATGCTATTCTCTCATTTCCAGGGCCCCATGCTATTCTCTCATTTCCAGGGCCCCATACTATTCTCGGATTTCCAGGGCCCGTACTATTCCCGGATTTCCAGGGCCCGTACTATTCCCGGATTTCCAGGGCCCGTACTATTCCCGGATTCCCAGGGCCCGTACTATTCCCGGATTCCCAGGGCCCGTACTATTCCCGGATTTCCAGGGCCCGTACTATTCCCGGATTTCCAGGGCCCGTACTATTCCCGGATTTCCAGGGCCCGTACTATTCCCGGATTTCCAGGGCCCGTACTATTCCCGGATTTCCAGGGCCCGTACTATTCTCGGATTTCCAGGGCCCGTACTATTCTCGGATTTCCAGGGCCCGTACTATTCTCGGATTTCCAGGGCCCGTACTATTCTCGGATTTCCAGGGCCCCGTACTATTCTCGGATTTCCAGGGCCCTGACTATTCTCGGATTTCCAGGGCCCCGTACTATTCTCGGATTTCCAGGGCCCCGTACTATTCTCGGATTTCCAGGGCCCCGTACTATTCTCGGATTTCCAGGGCCCCGTACTATTCTCGGATTTCCAGGGCCCCGTACTATTCTCGGATTTCCAGGGCCCCGTACTATTCTCGGATTTCCAGGGCCCCGTACTATTCTCGGATTTCCAGGGCCCCGTACTATTCTCGGATTTCCAGGGCCCCGTACTATTCTCGGATTTCCAGGGCCCCGTACTATTCTCGGATTTCCAGGGCCCCGTACTATTCTCGGATTTCCAGGGCCCTGACTATTCTCGGATATCCAGGGCCCTGACTATTCTCGGATTTCCAGGGCCCTGACTATTCTCGGATTTCCAGGGCCCCGACTATTCCCGGATTTCCAGGGCCCTGACTATTCTCGGATTTCCAGGGCCCGTACTATTCTCGGATTTCCAGGGCCCGTACTATTCTCGGATTTCCAGGGCCCGTACTATTCTCGGATTTCCAGGGCCCGTACTATTCTCGGATTTCCAGGGCCCGTACTATTCTCGGATTTCCAGGGCCCGTACTATTCCCGGATTTCCAGGGCCCGTACTATTCTCGGATTTCCAGGGCCCCGTACTATTCTCGGATTTCCAGGGCCCCGTACTATTCTCGGATTTCCAGGGCCCCGTACTATTCTCGGATTTCCAGGGCCCCGTACTATTCTCGGATTTCCAGGGCCCCGTACTATTCTCGGATTTCCAGGGCCCGTATTATTCTCGGATTTCCAGGGCCCGTACTATTCTCGGATTTCCAGGGCCCCGTACTATTCTCGGATTTCCAGGGCCCCGTACTATTCTCTCATTTCCAGGGCCCGTACTATTCTCGGATTTCCGGGGCCCGTACTATTCTCGGATTTCCAGGGCCCTGACTATTCTCAGATTTCCAGGGCTCCTACTATTCCAGGGCAGTGTACACAAACAGAAGTGTGAGAGCTCTAAAAACAACTGTGTAGATTTCTACCGCCATGGCTGACTTGTTTTCGAAGGCACCAATGCTGTTGCCATTCCCATTCTTGCCTCATTTAGGGAAGGGGGGGGGTTTGTTAAAACCAGGTGGTGGTTTTACCACCTCCCAAACACCCGCCTGGACACGAACATATGGCCACTCATAATGCGGTGCTTTGCGGCAAAACGTAAGCAGCGTGTCACTATGGGTGGGCGGTGCTGCGACTATAGCAGTCCTGTGGGGTCACGTTGGAACCAAACTTCATGCAATGCCCATGACTGCGGCACATCAGTACAGCAATTTAGGGTTAAATCCAGGGGTAGACTGACCATTTGGAAACTCGGGCACTGCCCGAGGGCCCAGGGTCAGCAGGGGGCCCCATGAGATGCCCCTGGTACCTTTTTCATAGGCTTTTTTGAGTTTGGGCAAGGACACAGGGGCCCCATGATCCCCTATTGCCCGGGGGCCCCATGAGTTGTCAGTCCACCCCTGGTTAAATCAGGCAGTGGGTGGTATCTGCCATCAAGACATCAGTAGCACAGGCTTGTGATTTGCGAGGTGGGGCCTCCATGGATCAGACCGTTTTTCCAGCACACAGATGCTCGATTGGATTTAGACCTGGAGAATCTGGAGGCCAAGTCAACATCTCAAACTCATTGTTGTGTTCCTCAAACCATTCTTGACCCATTTTTGCAGTGTGACAGGGCGCATTATCCTTCTGAAAGAGGCCACTGCCATCAGGGAATACCATTTCCATGGAGGGGTGTACTTGGTCACAAGCAATGTTTAGGTGGGTGGCACATGTCAAAGTAAGATCCACATGAATGGCACAACCCAAGGTTTCCCAGCAGAACGTTGCCCAAAGCATCACACTGCCTCTGCCACCTTGCCTGCTTCCCGTACTGCATCCTGGTGCTGTCTCAACCCCATGAAAGCGATGAATACGCACCCAACCATCCACATGATGTAAAAGAAAACGTGATTCATCAGGCCAGGCCACGTTCTTCCATTGCTCCGTAGTCTAGTTCTGATGCTCACGTGCCCATTGTTGGCCCTTCTGGCTGTGGACATGGGTCAGCATGGGCACTCTGACTGATATGCGGCCACGCAGCTCCATATATAACATACTGTGATGCCCATTTTGTGAAGGGAAGTGAGGAGGTAAAAGTGAACCGGTTGCTTTACCCTGCATAGAATGAGCACAGGTACACTTTAACCTCTTCCCGCCAACGTGGCGTATATATATTCAACCTCTCGGCAGGTGAGCTTTAAACGCCAAGAGGACGCATGTATGTGGCCCTATGTAAACAACTCTCTGTGCTGAGAGTGTGCGCCCTGAAGGACACCGGAAGGAACCGGAAAGCTCCCAAAGAAAACTAGCAATTGGGAGCTTTCCAATCGTGTGACCGCTGTGATAGCCAATCGCAGCGGTCACATGATCCAAATGCCCGCTTCCTCCTCTCTGCATTTAAAAGCTCTTAAAAGGGCCGGGGCGGTGGTCGGAATAAAACAGCAAAGATGACATCGGTCTCTGACTTTCAACTTTAAAAAATGTCATCCGTGGCGAGTTCCATATTTATATCCTGACAGGTTCCCTTTAATAAAAATTAGCCTCCCTTTCTTACCTGCTGATTGTGAGGAATGGGCTTCAGGGGGGTTCGGGCTCCATGCCGAAACACCACTTGCACCAGTTTCAGCTCATACTCGGGGTTCAGTCCGCTCAGTTGCGCAATGTCCCTCTTCACTTCGGCTAAAGCGCTTCTCTTCCTGTGCAGACAATAGACGATGGATCCCAAAAGACCGGCACGCACCCACACACTCATTGTGTGCCTCTATAGGGAGCAAAGGAAAGAAGATAGCGTCACTCAATACCGAAATACAAATCTCCTCCGGCAAGGCTGACCAACCACTGAGACCCCAGGGGGCCGTTGCCCCCCACCTGTGTACACCGGATGACGTTTAGTTTACTGACACACTGCGTATCATAAACAATTTCCACGTTCATATAATACCCCTTTCTCTTTTTCTTCCTTTACAGTGGGGCAAAAAAGTATTTAGTCAGCCACCAATGGTACAAGTTCTCCCACTTAAAAAGATGAGAGAGGCCTGTAATTGGCATCATAGGTAGACCTCAACTATGAGAGACAAAATGAGAAAACAAATCCAGACAATCACATTGGCTGATCTGGAAAGAATTTATTTGCAAATTATGGTGGAAAATAAGTATTTGGTCACCTACAAACAAGCAAGATTTCTGGCTCTCACAAACCTGTACCTTCTTCTTTAAGAGGCTCCTCTGTCCTGCACTCATTACCTGTATCAATGGCACCTGTTTGAGGTTGTGGACAGGTGTCTTTTATACTGATAACAAGTTCAAACAGTCACACTCCAAACTCCACTATGGTGAAGACCAAAGAGCTGTCGAAGGACACCAGAAACAAAATTGTAGACCTGCACCAGGCTGGGAAGACTGAATCTGCAATAGGCAAGCAGCTTGGTGTGAACAAATCAACTGTGGGAGCAATAATTAGAAAATGGAAGACATACAAGACCACTGTTAATCTCCCTCGATCTGGGGCTCAAAGCAAGATCTCACCCTGTGGGGTCAAAATGATCACAAGAACGGTGAGCAAAAATCCCAGGACCACACGGGGGACCTAGTGAATGACCTGCAGAGAGCTGGGACCAATGTAACAAAGGCTACCATCAGTAACACATTACGCCGCCAGGGACTCAGATCCTGCAGTGCCAGACGTGTCCCCCTGCTTAAGCCAGTACATGTCCGGGGCCCATCTGAAGTTTGCTAGAGAGCATTTGGATGATCCAGAAGAGGATTGGGAGAATGTCATATGGTCAGATGAAACCAAAATAGAACTGTTTGGTAGAAACACAACTCGTCATGTTTGGAGGAGAGAGAATGCTGAGTTACATCCAAAGAACACCATACCTACTGAAGCATGAGGGTGGCAACATCATGCTTTGGGGCTGTTTCTCCGCAAAGGGACCAGGACGACTGATCCATGTACAGGACAGAATGAATGGGGCCATGTATCGTGAGATTTTGAGTGCAAACCTCCTTCCATCAGCAAGGGCATTGAAGATGAAACGTGGCTGGGTCTTCCAACATGACAATGATCCCAAACATACCGCCCAGGCAACGAAGGAGTGGCTTCGTAAGAAGCATTTCAAGGTCCTGGAGTGGCCTAGCCAGTCTCCAGATCTCAACCCCATAGAAAACCTTTGGAGGGAGTTGAAAGTCTGTGTTGCCCAGCGACAGCCCCAAAACATCACTTCTCTAGAGGAGATCTGCATGGAGGATGGGCCAACATACCAGCAACAGTGTGTGCCAACCTTGTGAAGACTTACAGGAAACATTTGACCTCTGTCATTGCCAACAAAGGATATATAACAAAGTATTGAGATGAACTTTTCATATTCACCAAATACTTATTTTCCACCATAATTTGCAAATAAATTCTTTCCAAATCAGCCAATGTGATTGTCTGGATTTTTTTCTCATTTTGTCTCTCATAGTTGAGGTCTACCTATGATGCCAATTACAGGCCTCTCTCATCTTTTTAAGTGGGAGAACTTGCACAATTGGTGGCTGACTAAATACTTTTTTGCCCCACTGTACATCACAAACTGAAAAAATGTTGCACCCTAACAAGGAAAATTAAAATACATAAACCCCCTGGCAAATTTATACGATATTAAGGTACCAAAAGACCACCGATGACTGAGATGATCTTGTACAGCTGTGTATGTACATGCTAAATGTTTTTTTTTCCCGATTTCAACTGAAGTTGTCTCTACATGTTTCGCAACTTCATGAAACACAAATAGTTACAATCTAATAAGAGTAAAATACCCAAAACTTAAAAATGATAGTGGTAATATAACAAAACAGCCACTCTTCAAAAGAAGTTTTTATCGTGTTTGATTCACTTTAAGTAATGGCTTCTATATCAGAAAGGAACCATTCCAGAGGCCAACGCAGCTTAATCATATAACGCCCTAAGGCCCCTTTCACACGGGCGTTCCGTATGTCCGTTTTTCATCTGTCCGTTTACGGATGAAAAATGGACACCCATGTATTTCTATAGACTAGCCGATGTAAACGGATGATCGTCTGTTTACATCTGCTAATGTCCACATCCGTTAACATTTGTTTTTTTGAACGGAAGAAAACCTTACTTTTCTTCTGTAAAAAAAAAAAAAAGGATGTAAATGAATAAAAAAATGGATGTAAACGGACATACAAATAAGGATGTAAACTGATGAAAAAGTGGCATGAATTGATCGTTTTTTTTCTTGGAAAAAATGTGACTGAACTGAATAACCGCCTCCCGCCCGCCATATAGTACAATGAAGGGCGCAAAGAGGTTCTCTCGTTCTGGGAGGATGTCATATGACGTCTTCCCATTCTAACCGCGCATGCGCGGCTCCGGGAGCACGCAGCGTGGTGATCGGCGGAGTGCTGTGTCCCTCGGCAGATCACCAATCGACGGAAAGAGCCGAAGATGTCGGCTCGGTCATGTGATCAGCTGTGTCCAATCACAGCTGATCACATGTAAATAGGGAAATGCTGGTTATCGGCATTTCTCTCCTCACGAGCTGTCACGTTGTCAGTGTTTCCTGATGATCAGTGTAGCCCCAGCAGTGCCACCTGTCAGTGCTCATCCATGCCACCTGCCAGTGCCCATCAGTGCCACATCAATGCCACATATCAGTGCCTACCAGTGCACATCAATGCCACACATCACTGCCCATCTGAGCTGCCTTTCAGTGTCACCCATCAGTGCCAGTCAGTGCCACCTATCAATGCCAATCAGTGCTGCCAATCAGTACCACCTATCAGTGCCAGTCAGTGCTGCCTATCAGTGCCATATATGAGTGCTGCCTTTCAGTGCCCATCAGTGATGCCTGTGAATGCCCATCAGTGCCACC
The DNA here is from genome assembly GCF_062004578.1 of Staurois parvus. Lineage (NCBI taxonomy): Eukaryota > Metazoa > Chordata > Amphibia > Anura > Ranidae > Staurois > Staurois parvus. The sequence goes on from NW_028318370.1 coordinate 3,097,935, forward strand.
TACCAGTGCCTCCTCATCAGTGCCACCTATCAGTGTCCATCAGTGCAGCCTATCAGTGCCCATCACTGCAGCGTCATTAGTGCACATCAGTGAAGGAGAAAAATCACTTATTTACAAAATTTTATAACAAAAACTAAGAAAAAACGTTTTGTGTTTTTTTCAAGATTAAATACCACCAAAATAAAGCTGTGTCACAAAAAAAAAGATAAAAATGTCATATGGGTAGTGTTGCATGACCGCGCAATTGTCATTCAAAGTGTGACAGCGCTGACAGCTCGAAATTGGCCTGGACAGGAAGGGGCTATAAGTGCCCTGTAGGCTAGTGGTTAAAAAGCAGAATGCCCACGTGAAAGGAGCCTTGGATCAGCCTTTACAATTGAATACATCACGGCCCTAATATTAATACCTTTGGTATTGTATACATCATGTTAAGAAGGTAATTAAAGGATACGTCCACCTTTGGGAACATTTTACATGTTCCACACATTTTTAGGTTGGAACATGTAACATGTTCCCATAGCTGTAGCCGCGCCCGCCCCCTCCCTCTGATAGATAGTACAGAGAGAAGTTTCCCCGTACTATTTGTCAAATTTGAAAACAGCGTGAGCGGCAGGGATCCGCCCACACGGCTGCGTCCCTCATTCACTGAGTTCTGTATATGAGTGCGTACTAGTCCCGGCAGCCTTAGCGGCTGTGGGCTTGTAGTTTTCAATAAACTACCACGCTGCTGTGAAGCTCTATGGTCGTTCATTGAAGCTTCCTGTTAGAATATCCGCTTGTTCGTACGGCAAGCACATATTCTGACAGATCGGCATGCCATCATCGATCTACTGATTGCTGGTGCAATGCTTTCCAGGCTCCTGCGGACAAAAATTAAATGCACATTTTTTTACCTGTAAAACAATGTGCATTTATTCTTTTTGTCAAAAAGATGAACTTATCCTTTAACTCTGCAAATACCTCCATATAATATATATCCCAAGAGTGGTCGTAATATTTTTTTTACTATTTATAACCTCCGTGTCTCTGTATACCATTTTCAGTAATGCTGATGATCACCTCCTGCTGACCTGGTTTATATGGCCCATTTCCCTCCACCCGAGCCTCCATCGTAACACGGCACGTTTTGATAACGCTGGTAACGTTAGCTGTGTAAAGTCACGTTAACCACCTCCCATCCAGCCGTTGTATATAAACGGCCAGACGGTGGCAGTGCAGGGGTGGGGGCCGTCTATAAACGGCCTCCCCGCCCCCTGCTTGTGTGCGCTCCCTGGAACACGCAGCACCGCGATCCGGTGCCCGCTGTCCTCCGGACACAGTGGAACACCGATCGGCGTACGGGACCTCTGTGCGAGGTCCCGATCATGTGATCACTGATTGGCCAATCAGTGATCACATGCAGAGCAGTAAGCAAGATATCACTTCTGACATCATTGCTTACTACGTGTGAAATCTGTGAATAATCACAGAGGTCACATGGTAATGCTATTCACAACAGCCTTGTACCATGTGACAAGCTGTGACCAATCACAGCTCACACAGTAGTTCTCAATGGCTGCAAGAATGCAGCCAGAGAGGAGAAATGATTGCTTTTACAGCCTTTATGGGTGTAAAAGCAATCAGTGTAAAAAAAAAAAAATCTTCATCACCCCCCACAAGTAGTACAGTGTCACCATGGTGACTCTGTACTACTAGGGTGACAGTATGCAAAAAAAAAAAAAAACATAAATATAAAAAAATAAAAATGTAAAAAATTTTTTAAAAATTGTCATTTTGGTTATAAATTAATTTGGGTTTTTTTTTTACTAAAAAGATAACGGAATACATTTTGACCAAGATTTATGATGAAATATTATTTATTTGCAAAATTTTATAAGAAAAAACACTTTTTTTCAAACTTTTTGGACTTTTTCATTTACATAGCAAAAAAAAAAATCCCAGCGGTGAATAAATACCACCAAAATAAAGTTTTATCTGTCTCAAAAAAATGCTAAAAAATTCATATGGGTACAGTGTTGCATGACCGCGTAATTGTCATTCAAAGTGTGACAGCGCTGAAAGCTAAAAATTGGCCTGGACAGGAAAGGGGTAAAAGTGTCCGGACTGGAAGTGGTTAAAAACATGAGTTTTCAGCTTTTTTTTAGTGTTTTGTGGCGTTTTTTCCACATTTGCATTTCTTAGAGTTGTTTTTTTTTTACCATAAAAAAAATGTTTTGGGTAAAAAAAAAAAATCCAGAAACAACAGTTTGCGGCATTTTACTGCATTTTGCAGTGTTTTTCAGCGTTAGAGCGTTTTTACAGCTGAAAAACTCTAGAAACCCGCTAGTCCTGGGGGGGGGGGGGTTTTCTAGCCAAAAAACATTAATTCCAGTCTATGTGTACATGGACACATAGGATAACATGCTGGGGCGGTTTACTGGCTGTAGAAAAAAATGTCACAAGCCAAAAACAGCCGCTGTAAAACCGTTGATTGTGCTCGATGGCTAAGTATGTGTCCCTGTGCTAAACTTCTTTTGGAGACTGGATGTTTTGTTATATTGCAACTATCATACATTTTGGGTATTTCACTCCTATTAGACTGCAACTATTTGTGCATCATGGTGCTGCCCCTGGCCTCATAATGTGCCCCCATGTTTGGACCCCCAGATCCAGCACATCTTCTCCTTTGGTGGTATATAATCAATACCACTGTAACGGAACCGGACCCAGACCGTGCTTGGGTATTTCCAGTAGACTCCAGCTTTCCTGTCCGAACCAGGGGTGGACTGACCATTTGGAAACTCGGGCACTGCCTGAGGGCCCGGGGTCAGTAGGGGGCCCCATGAGATGCCCCTGGTACCTTTTTCATAGGGTTTTTTGGGTTTAGGCAAGGACACAGGGGCCCCATGAGTTGTCAGTCCGCCCCGTTCCAAACCAAATCCATGGACCCCACCGCTGATCATGCAGGAAATAGACAGCACCAGACTCTCTTAAGACAGGAAGTCAACTGCTTTATTTTTACACAAACACAAGATATATACACAGGGAGGGGAAACACAACCAGGAACAGGAAACACATCACCAGGCCGACCCACTGGGGGGAAGGGCTGCTGGTAACACCCCCCACCAAACCAAGACACACAATAGAACAAGGGAACAACCACATGGCATTAGACAATACAGGGACACATACATCCCATAATAGTTTGCTGGCCAGCAAGACACAATAGAACAATGGGATGCAGCACCTGGCAGTGAACAATGGACAACCCCCACACCAAACCTATACATGTCTACACAATATCACGACAGAGCACCCTGTACCCCCTAACAGGCACAGGGTGCCTTTACACATAAGAGATGATACAGGGGTCCCCCCACCCCCAAAAGTCACTCCCGTCACAACTACTTTTTATTGTGAGGATATATAACAATTGTAAAGACATACCTTTTGGTGTTATGCGGATATGTATATCTAAAACCTATGTCCTATTTATCCATTTAGATGCTCCCATTCAGCTCCTGAAGAAGCGACGTTCAGTTGCGAAACATGTAGAGCCAACTTCAATTGAAATCGGGAAAATAAACCCCATTGGGAATGTACATACATATTTATGTAGAGGATCATCTCAGTCATCGGTGGTCTTTTGGTACCTTAATAGCTTTTGAGATTGCCAGGAGGTTTATGTATTTCACTTTCTCTTGTTAGGGTGCGACATTTTTTCAGTTTGTGATGTATATTTAGTATTACTTTTTATGAATTAGTAAATATATATATATATATAAACTTTTTTGTAATAAAGATAATCAAGGTTTAAAAAAAAAACAAAAAACAATTATTGTTTGAAGTTTGTGAGTCTATAAAGTCCATTAGTTCCAGCCTTCCCTTCTAGATGTTATATAGGGCACGGTTCTAGACAGAGTAAGGGAGGGTTATAACCCATCAGTTTTTTGGGGGTTTTTTTGCCATTGGTGTCCCACTGGGGAGATTACCCTTCACTTCCTGTGCCATAGCCAAAACAGGAAGTGAGAGGAAATTCCTCCAAAGTGTCACCAGAACTAGTGTCCCCATTTATAAGCTCAGACATGTTCAGAATAAAGATCTCAAGGTTTTCATCTACATCAGACTTTCTCAACCTTTTCAACATGGAGGAACCCTTGAAACAACTTTGCGGTCTCAGGGATCTATCTACAACTCATGATACATTAGTGTGATGGTCAGCAGGAGGAATGATCCTTACACTTGTGGTCATTGGGAAGAATTCCCCCCTTACAGAGAGCTAAAAAGACCAATGGTGTCAGTGGGAACGTATCTGGAAGGTAGACATTGCTCATTGCCCAAGGAACTCCTAGCAGCCTCTGGAGGAGACTAGGGTTCAATGGAACCCTGGTTGAGAAATCTTGCTCTATATCAGCGGTTCTCAACCTGTGGGTCGCGACCCCTTTGGGGGTCGAACGACCCTTTCACAGGGGTCACCTAAGGACATCGGAAAACACATATATTATACTGTGTAGAAAGCAGCTGCTGTGTAGAAAGCAGCTACTGTGTAGAAAGCAGCTACTGTGTAGAAAGCAGCTACTGTGTAGAAAGCAGCTACTGTGTAGAAAGCAGCTACTGTGTAGAAAGCAGCTACTGTGTTGAAAGCAGCTACTGTGTTGAAAGCAGCTACTGTGTTGAAAGCAGCAGTATTGGAGGTAAAACAACACTCATGAATTATAATTACTTGGTAAATAATTATAGGGTTGGGGGTCACCACAACATGAGGAACTGTTAGGAAGGTTGAGAACCACTGATATATGGTAAGGCAGGGTTATATCCCGTCAGATTTTTTGCCATCTGTGTCCCATTGGGAAGATGTTCCTTCACTTCTTTTCCCATAACTGAAACAGAAAGTGAATGGAAATCCCTGGTTGTCACCAGAACTGGTGTCCCCATTAGAAGATTCCCCCTCTCTTTCTGTTCTGGTGACAACTCAAAATTTGTGATTTTCTTTCACATGCAATGATCCCATTGGGGAGATTATCCTTCACTTCCTGTCCCATAGCCAAAACAGGAAGTGAGAGGAGATTCCTCCAAAGTGTCACCAGAACTAGTGTCCCCATTTTTTAGCTCAGTCATGTTCAGAATAAAGATCTCAAGGTTTTCATCTATATCAGACTTTCTCAACCCTTTCAGCATGAAATAATTTTTTAGTCTCAAGGAACCCCTGCTAAAAATGACCAAATCTACAACTTATAATACATTAGTGTGATGGTCATTGGGAAGAATTCCCTCCTTAGGCTACCTTAACACTGAGGAGTTTTTGAAGAGGTTTTTTTGTAAAAAAAAAAAAAAGCAAGAACAGCTCATGAAAAATGCTTCCCTATGTATGTCTACGTAGGTGATCTCACTGGGGCACTGCGCTTCCGTTACAGTGTAAAAAATCCTGCTTGCAGCATCTTTGTAGCATATTTGTTTAGTTAACCACCTCCCGCCCGCCATATAGTAATATGAGGGACGTTCTCTCGTTCTGATGACGTCCTCCCATTCTTACCGCGCATGCGTTCTCCATCTGTTTCCCATTGGGGAGATCTCCTTTCACTTCCTGTCCTGTATCCACAACAGGAAGTGATTGCAAGTTGTCACCAGAACTAGTGTCCCCATTAATAAGCTCAATTATGCTCGGAATGAAGATCTCAAAGCTTCCATTTGCATGATTAAATGAGAACTAATTCTAGATCGAGTAAGGGAGGGTTATATCCCGTCAGTTTTTTTTACCATCTGTGTCCCATTGGAGAGATTTCCCTTCACTTCCTGTCCCATAGACAAAACAGGAAGTGAGAGGAACCCTCCAAGATGCAGGAATCCAGAGCTAGTGCCCCCATTTATTATTAGCTCAGTCCTCTTCAGAATAAAGATCTATCCACACAAGTAAAGTAGAACTAAAGGCAAAACTTTTTTTCCCAATTCTAGATTTAGTAAGGGAAGGTTATATCCCGTCAGGTTTTTTGCCATCTGTGTCTCATTGGGGAGATTTCCATTCACTTCTTGTCCCATAGGCAGAAATCCCCTCCAAGGAATCCAGAGCTAGTGTCCCCATGTACTATTAGCCCAATCGTTTTCAGAAAAAGGATCTCAAGATTTCCAGCCACATAATTCTTTTGTTTCCCATTTTAGACAGATTTGGGGAGGGTGTGACCTATATTAGTTATATATATATATATGTTCCATTGTGGAGATTTGATTTTCCTTCACTTCCTTTCCCACAGCTGAAACAGGAAGTGAGAGGAAATCCCTGGTTGTCACCAGAACTAGTGTGCCCACTGGAAGAATACCCCGCTCTTCCTGTACTGGTGACAACTCAAAATTTGGGATTTTCTTTCACATGCAGTGATAATGATAAACAGGACAAATAGAGAGGATGAGTCTCCCTAATGGGGACACAGACTGCAATAAAAGCTGACAGGGGTTCTAATCCCTATATACTACATTCAACACCCCCACCCCCCTGCAGAAATGTTTGCTTTAAAGGTATCTAAAGTCATGACTTCTGTATACAGTTTGGACAGACTGAGGAAGGGTTATACCCCCTGTCGGGTATCTAAGTCCACGGTGGGATTCCCAGTATTTGTCCTGATGACTGTAGTCTAAAAGGGTGGGGAAATGTAAAATGTTGTGTTGTCACTGGAACAGATGGTGAGCAAACATCTGTCAGCAGTGACATTTATTGTGGTGACAACTAAGAGGGGATTTCCTCTCACTTCCTGTTGTGTCTCCAAAAGAGGAAGTGAAAGGGAATCTCTCCTGTGGGACAAAGACCAGCTAAATCCCATTTCTATGTTGCACATAGATTGTAAGAAAGTCACTTAAAGGGAAGAGACAGTGAAATCCTGACTACAAACAGCAGGACAGGGGGAGAGGTGACAAGGTACCACCAGAACATAGGAGGGGAATGAATGGGGGGGGGGGGGAGTCTTTCCCAAACCTACATCTGGTGTCCAGCCTGGGCAGAGGGCTTCTGCTGTGTGATCCCCGAATCCTGGCACACTCCACAGCCACCACACTGTCTCACTCGGTGGACTCTGACAGCCGAAGGCGAGGTATTCTGGGTAATGTAGTCCAACCAGCGGCTCAGTACAGCGCTCATGAATGGACTCCTATCAAACAGACTACATCCCCCAAGATGCACCGCGTGCTCCCGCTCTCTGCTGGTCTTCGCCGCTCTGACCGCTAGAGGTCTTGACTAGCTTTTCATTCTTGGGTCTCCAGAGCGGTCTACGGCGCCGCCATTTTCTGTGAGCCAACTTTGATATTAAAAAAGGGGAGCCTGCGTTTCACTATGGAGATTCTGCATCTTCTGCATGCAGAGCCTGGTTACATGGCATTCACAGCCCTGGGAGGTTACTTCTAGGAGTTGGCTGAGCCTGGAAATCTGCGTGGTTACCAAAACAGAGCTCTGAAAAGTTTTACCCGCTTCATGACCAGGCCATTTTTTTTTGCTATTCAGCACTGCGCAACTTTAACCGGTAATTGCGCAGTCATGCAATGCTGTAGCCAAATAAAATAGAGCTTTCTTTTGTTGGTATTTGATCCCCAACATTTTTGAAAAACAAACAATATTTTCTACTTTCTGCTATAAATTACATCCAATAAAATAATAATTTAAAAAAAAATCAAATTTCATACATTTTTGTCCAAAATATATTCGGCTACATGTCTTTAATCACCTGACAACCGCAATAAGGATGTACGTTGCGCATACCTCCCAACTGTCCCTGATTTGGAACAAAGTCCCTCTGTCCCTCCTTCCTCCTCATTTGCCCCTCATTTTGGTCTGATCTATATAGTTGTATATAAAGTGCACGTTCTATCTTTCAGAAAGTGTCTCCCAGTGCTAAACCTTTCATCCAGTTTCTAAATTGCTGCATTTGTAGATTTCAAAAGCCAATATAAAAGAATAGTCGTGGTAAAAAAAGCTCTTGTGGGTTTACATAATTGTTTATTTTTTTTTAGTATAATTCTCCTTTAAGGGGTGTGGCAGGGGGTGTGTCCTATGCCCACATACAGTAACTAATAGGTATCCCTCATTCCCATCTCAAAAAGTTGGGAGGTATGACATTGCGGTTGTCAAGAGGTTATGGGCCATAATCCCAGTATTTTTTTTTTTTTCAGCCGACGGACGACTTTCTGTAGTGGCAGGAGGGGACATCCCACCCCTCACTCTGGTGTTTCTTAGGCTACGTTCACACTATCGTTGTCAGCAGGCGGCAGACAGGCGTTTGGGAAGCGTTTTTACCGCTTTCCAAACGCCTCTGAAAATTCTGCACATTGCAGCACATAGCGCTGTTCACACGGAAGCGTTAGCGTCGCGGTAAAACGGACGCCTCTGGTCGAGTCAGGAGGAGTAGAAGCCTCCTATTCAAGTCTATGGTGCCGCTCTGCCCTGGCCAGCATTTGTGGTGCAGTTGCGAGGCATCTGCGGAGCGTTAACACCATTCAAACTTCATTGTAGGCATTTGTGGGGCATTTTTAACGCTCGGCAAACGCCTACCAACTGCCGCTAAACTGCACGTACGGCATTTTTGGAGCATTTGCAGAGCGTTAAAAACACTTCACAAACGCCAAACTGCTATAGGGGCGTTTGGCAAGAGTTGGAAAAAAAGTCAAGTGTGAACGAGCCCTTAGGCTTACCGCTAAAACCAGCGCGCCCAAGAAATGATCCGACGGTGTGGCTGGCTGAAGATGGAGGCTTTGAGAGACTCTATGGTCACTGATACCATGATGGAGGACCGGAGCGATGTCATGACAACACTTGGCAGCGGATGTAAACAATTTGTTTTCTTTTCTAAAGCGAAAGATAAAAAAAAATATTTTTTTTTATCTTTTGCTTTTAAAGGTAAAGAAAAGGTTCTGGGTCTTTTTGACCCCAGATCTCTCCTTAAAGAGGACCTGTCATGCATATTTCTATTATAAGTGATGTTTACATTCCTTGTAATGGGAATAAAAATGATAAAAAAAATAAAGGGACAGTGTAAAAATAAAAATAAATAACTAAGAAAAAAATATTTTAAAGTGCCCCCATCCCTCTCTGCTCATGCACAGAAGAGAACGCATACATAAATCGCGCATGCATATGTAAATGGTGGTTCCAGCACACATGTTGGTTATCGCCGCGAACGTTAAAGCGCGTGCAATAATTCTAGCGCTAGAGCTCCTCTGTAACTCTAAACAGGTAACCTGTAAAATTTTTTAAACCGTCGCCTATTGAGATTTTTAAGTACCGTAGTTTGTCACCATTCCACGAGCGTGAGTAATAATAGAATGTGGCATGTTAGATATCTATTTACTCGCCATAACATCCTCTTTCATATTTTACAAAACAAATCGAGGTATATTTTGTGTGTTTTTTTTTAAATTCACTAAAGTGTATTTTTTCCGAAAAAATTGCATTTGAAAAACCAATGTGCAAATATCATGTGAGATAAAAAATTGCAACAACCTCCATTTCATTCTCTAGGGTCATTGCTAAAAAAAATAATATAATGTTTGGGGGTTATAAGTTATTTTCTAGCAAAATAATACTGATTTAAACTTGTAAATAAAAAGTGCCAGAAAATGCCTGGTCTTAAAAAAAAAAGTGTATATTGATTAGTTTGCATGAAAGTTATAGCATCTACAAACTCTGGTACATATACTGGAATTTTCTTTTTTTCCTTTTTATACTACTAATGGCGGTGATCAGTGGCTTCTAGTGGGACTGTGGGAGTGCGGCGGGGCAATCTGATACTAAAGGTGGGAATACACGATTAGAAAATCGACCGATCGGTCACCTGACGACCGAGAGGCATTCGTTCATTGGTCGAAATTGTGGCCCACATTAACCAATCTAAAAATATTGTTCGTCGGGCAATACGTAGTGTTGACGTCTTGTACAAGTGGAAGTGATGCGGTGTGCGTGTGACCTTGTAGCCACGCCCTTCCAGCCAGAACGAACGATATACACAATTACCAGCAATGAGTATAATATCGTTTATTACATGACCTATATACATAAATAGTGATACGTAAAATATAATCTGCAGAATTCTGGTTTCATTATCTCATTGGCCAATCTACTGTTAACATTTGGATTTTTCGTTCATTTTTACAAAGATTCCTTGAACATAAACATCCGGGTCATCTTCTGTTTCCGCTCATTCGTGATAGCGCTTGATAGATTTTTTTTTTCGTACGACCGTCATACCGCCGCATAGAAAATCAGTTGTTCGTATGTAAAACGACATTTTTCACTATTGTTCGACCAGATTTTTCTGTTGATAATATTGTTACCAGTTAAAACATCCTGCTCATCAATGAAGAGAAAATCGTTTGATCAGTGGTTCCGCTAAATTTTTCGTACGATTTTCTTATCGTGTGTACGGGGTATAACTGCCACTGACTAACTGCCACTGACATCATCAGTGACATTAATACAGTGATCAGAAACAATACTATACACTGTCACTGTACTAATGACACTGACTGGGAAGGGGTTAGCATCTAGGGCAATCAAGGGGTTAAATGTGTGCCTAACTATGTGTAATGTGTGCTGCTTTTACTAAACAATCTCTAAGCTTCCCACCCGCAAAGGCAGGAATGAGAAATTGACAGATTGCTCCCTCTGTACAGAGCTCTCTTTACTAACACAGAGCTCTGGGCTGTGATTGGACACAGCCGATCAGCAGGTCCCGACCGTGAATCATTGGTCTAGGATTTGCTGACAGGCTCCCGCTGTGTACTATCACAATGGGTGCTGGTTGGAGGGGCATGCACACCCGAAGCCCAGAATTAGGCAGCGACATACCCGTACGTCTCTTTGCCCATCCACAGTACAGTGCAGGTGGGCAGTCATAACTGGTTAAAGGCATAGTTCACCTTTACCTAAAACTGTTTATGCAGAAAAGGCCAGGGCATCTGAAGATAAAAACAAACTGTGCAGCGTTGACCAAAGTTGAATAATGTCCTTGCTATAGGTGTGGGCCATTTATGTACCTCATTGAGCCTGAATGGAATACTCCTAGGATGTTACTAAGGACGTTGCTAAGAGATTCCTAGCTAATTCTGCTCACTTTCACCATCACAGGAGTAGATAAACACAGGCTGTGGAGCTCTGACTAAAGTTGAATAATGCTCTTGCTATAGGTGTAGGCCATTTATGTACCTCATGCAGCCTGAGTGCACTACTCCCAGGATGTTGCTAAGTGAGGCCTAGTCATTACTGCTCACCTCCACCATCACAAGAGTGAGCTCTCAAACACTGAGCTCAGAGCTACTGTATCAGGGAAGAGAAAGTGCATGTGAGGGGCTTTGAATCAGAGATAGAGCTCACTCCTGTGATGGTGGAAGTGAGCAGTAACAGCTAGGTATCTCTTAGCAATGTCCAAGCAGCATCCTGGGAGCTTTCCAGTCAGGCGTCGTGAGGTACATAAATGGCCTACACCTATAGCAAGAACATTATTTAACCACTTGCTCACTGCGCTATAGCCGAATTACGGCTACAGTGTGGTTGTCCAGTTCTGGGAGGGCATCATATGACGTCCTCCCAGAACACCCCCTCCTGCGTGCCCCCAGGGGCGCGCACCCGGCGATCTCCGCGATCACTGTGTCCTACGGATACAGCTGATCGTATAATGTGGTAAAAGGCCAATCACATCAGCCTTTTACCACATGATCAGCTGTGTCCAATGACACAGCAGATCACCAGGTAAATACAGTTGCCTGTTATCGGCTGCACTTTTCTCACAATGTCACAGCATGAGGAAAGTACTGCCAAGAACCGGCGATTGTCTACAAACAGATCAGCCCTGATCATCAGTGCCCTGATGATCAGTGCCCAGCAGTGCCGCCCACCTGTGCCCAGCAGTGCTGCCCACCTGTGCCCAGCAGTGCCGCCCACCTGTCCCCAGCAGTGCTGCCCACCTGTCCCCAGCAATGCCGCCCACCTGTGCTACCCAGCAGTGCCGCCCACCTGTGCCACCCAGCAGTGCCGCACACCTGTCCCCAGCAGTGCTGCCCACCTGTGCCCAGTAGTGCCGCCCACCTGTGCCACCCAGTAGTGCTGCCTATCAGTGCAGCCTAATCAATGCACATCAGTGAAGGAGAAAAATTATCTGTTTCCAAAATATTATAATAGAAACAAAGAAAAACCTTGTTTTTTTCAAATTTTTTGCTCTTTTTTTGTTTAAAGCACAAAAAATAAAATACCCAGCGGCGATTAAATACCACCAAAAGAAAGCTCTATCTGTGTGAAAAAAATGATAAAAATTTCATATGGGTGCAGTGTTGCATGACCGCACAATTGTCATTCAAAGTGTGATAAGGCTGAAAGCTGAACATTGGCCTGGGCAGGAAGGGGGTATAAGTGTCTGGTAGGCAAGGGGTTAACTTTGGTCAAAGCTGCAGTTTCTTTATATATACAGATGTCCCTCATCTGCATAGACAGTTAAGGTGAACTAACCCTTTAACCACTTGCCCTCCAGAGGATTTACCCCCCTTCCTGACCAGGCCATTCAATAAAAAAAAATTAAAAAATCAAATTTCTTCATAAATTTGAGGCCAAAATATATTCTGCTCCATGTCTTTGCTTAAAAAAAATCCCAATAGGTGTAAATGAATTGGTTTATATGAAAGGTATAGATACTGGAATTTTTTTTTATACTAGTAATGGCAGTGATTAGTGACTTATAGTGGGACTGCGGCTATAATTCTAACACTGGTGGGGAACTGACTAACTGCCACTGACATCCCCAGTGACACGAATACAGTGATCAGTGCTAATAAAAAGCACTGACACTGTACTAATGGCTCTGGGCAGGAAGGGGTTAACATCTGGGGCGATCAAAGGGTTAACTGTGCGCTGGGTGTGTTTTATTAGGGAGACATGCTGTGCAGAGAGGAACACAGCAGCATGTCCTTGCTGTCAGGAGAGATACCTGTGTTGTTGACATACAGGTCTCTCCCCTGTCAGCTTTCTCCAATGATTGCCAAGTGTCAGCTGAGAATTGCTGGCCGGGACCCAGTGATTGAGATCTCTAGCTGCCGACAGCGGCGTGGGCCGTGCCCCCTACCCAGAACTGCAAATCACTTATATATACGTGATTTTGCACAGCCCTGCCGCCCTGTAGCAGTACTTCTGCTATAGGGCAGAGGGCAGCTAGAACTAAAGGCTAAACTTTTTTTTTTTTTTCATTTTGGATGGAGTGAGAGAGGGTTATAATCCCCATCAGTGTCCTATTGGGGAGATTTACCCTCACTTCCTGCCCCATAGATGAAACAGGAAGTGAGGACAGTCTTCAAAAGTGTCACCACAGCTAGTGTCTCCATTTATTAGCTCAATCATCTGCAGAATAAAAATCTCAAGGTAGCTACCCAAATAATTAATGTAGAACTAAAGGCAAAACATTTTGCATAGGGTAAGGGGGGGGGGGGGGCTATAACCCCTATCATTTTTTTTTCAACTGTGTCCCATTGGGAGATTTCATTTCACTTTCTGTCCCATAGCCAAAACAGGAAGTGAGAAGAAATCCCTCCAAAGAGAGAGAATTTTGGTGTGTTACCAGAACTAGTGTCCCCATTGGAAGATTTCCCCTCAATTCCTGTTTTGTTGGGTGACAAGGAAGTGAGAGAAAATCCCCTCCAAGATGCAGGAATTCAGAATTATGGTGCACATTTATTAGCTCAGTCACCTTCAGAATGAAGATCTCAAGGTTTCTATCCACATGATTGAAGTAGAACTAAAGGAAAAAACTATTTTCCCATTTTAGATAGAATAGGGAAGGGTATAACCCCTGTCATCAGTGCCCTATTGGGGAGATTTCCCTTCACTTGCTGCCCCACAGACAAAACAGGAAGTAAGAGGAAATCCTTCCAAAATGAGGAAATCCCAGAAGTAGTGTCCATATTGGAAGATTTTCCCTCTCTTCCTGCTCTGGTGACAACACAAAATTTGGGATCTTTTTCACTTTCTGTGATAACGGTAAACAGGACAAATAGAGAGGGCAAACCTCCTTAATGGAGACATAGACAGCAATAAAACGCTGACAAGGGTTGTAATCCCTCTCCACCCTTTCCAAAGTTTTGCCTTTAGCTATACTTTGTGGTTTTTGTTTTGTCTTGGATTGAAACCCCCCACTGATAGACTTGTTGTTTCTGAAAACACCGCCTGCTGGGTTGTCAGCTTGATCATCTGCTTTTAAAACTTTCTGAACCCATGTGCAGATTAGGAGTTCTGACTTTGCTTTCTACATGCTTGTTTTGGGTCAGTAGGGCCCCTTCACACTGGTCTCCAATTCACATGCATGTTGGTGTGCGTTGTGCATTGGAGTGTTATTCTCTCTCATCTCCATAACATAGGGGGAGGTGTTCTGTAGTCTACATAGCTGAAATAATCAGTGATAATAATGATCAATGCACAAGAATGTTAAAATGTAATCAAAGGCAAAAAATTTTTTTTATTTTGAATAGAGTACTGAGGGGTTATAACCCCTGCAAAGTTTTTTTTTTGCCATTTGTGATTGCATTGGAGAGGTTTCCCTTCACTTCCTTTCCCATAACCAAAACAGGAAGTGAGAGGAAATCCCTCCAAAGTGAGGAAATATCTAAATTAGTGTCCGTATTGGAAGATTTCCCATCTATTCCTGTTCTGGGGACAACCCAAAATTTGAGATTTGCATTCACTTTCAATGATAATATTAAAACTGGACACATAGAGAGGGTGAATCTCCCTATAGGGGTCCAAGATAGCCATCTGTGTCCCATTGGGGAGATTTCCCTTCAATTCCTGTCCCATAGCCAAAACTGGAAGTGAGAGGAAATCCATGCAACGAGAGAGAATCCTGTTGTGTCACCAGAACTAGTGTCTTCATTGGAAAATTTCCCCTCTATTCCTGTTCTGTTGGGTGACAACATAGAATTTGGGATTTTCTTTTACTTTCATGGTAGACAGGACAAATAGAGATGGTGAATCTCCCTAATGGGGATACAGACTGCAATAAAAACCTAGCAGGGGATCTAATCCCTCTCCACTCTATCCAAAACTTAATTAAAAAAAAGTTTTGCCTTTAGCTATACTTTAAGAGCACGTTGGTTTTGATTTAGGACACACATGTATTTTTTTTTATTTTTTTGGGGGGGCTTAGGACAGGACCATTTTCTCTTTGGACTATCAGCACCAAAATCACATTGCTAAACCCTAACCTATCAAGCTGCCTCCACCTCAGAGTGTTGTTCCTGGGGATCTGTTTGCTCCGGAGTGCTCCCATAGATGGAGATTAGCACAGTACAGACACAGTGCATGGAAGGCGTTTTGCTGCAGCTGTTCTATGTGTGCTATTTACGGAGATGGAGGAGGCCTGTACAAGGCAAGAGGGGACAAGAAGGTGATGTCCCAGGGGGGCCAGAACCTAAAATGATGTTGAATCATATCCCGCTAAATCAGGGTTTATCTGCAGGTGTGTGGGCAATTCTTTGCAGGGGATTACAGAAATGTCAGAGCAGTGCTGGGACTTCTCTACAACGTTCCTGGAACTCCCTGAGACTCCATTCACTCTATTTACATTGCATCACTAATTAAAAGAAAATTTAATCTACTGTACACACATATGCTGTGACTGAAGTCGACAATTTATTTGCCGTGTCACCAGTTACAGTATCAAAGGTTATGATGGCATTTACAGTTTCCGGGAAAACGTCATCTGATAAGCATAAGCATGGTCAGCAAGGTCAACTGACCGAAAGAGACGAAAGGACATTGCACAGGATTGTGACCCAGAATAAGAGAACAACTGCTTCAAAAGTGACTGCAGAGCTCAATCTCAGTCTTCACTGGACTGTCTTCATGGGACTGAGATTGAGCTCTGCAGTCAATCAGATCAGATGCCAGTCAGATGCTAGTTTTCCCTCATGCCTGTTTGACAGAAGCCAGTCGTTGGACCAGCTTCTGTCAGACTGGCAGCTGTACACGCAGGTCAGTTTCTGCTGAACTGTCTGATGTCGGCCGATATTCACCCGTGTGTGCCCAGCCTAACACTTTCAGAAGAAGATCATCAATGGCAGCCCTAATATTGCTTGAATTTCCTTTAAACAACTCCACTCAAAGCTTTATTCCCTCCAACCCCCTGATATCTCCTCCAGAATTTTTGGCATACCTTTTGAAGCTCTTAAGTCCTGCAACACCTACACATTCACAACTGGTGGATCCAGTGCCACAGTAAATTGGTTGCCTCTTCCTGCCACTGAAGTCTCCAGGGAACCATGCTGCTGGATAATCAATAAGAAATGGGCTCATCACCCAAACAGTGATATGGGAATATGAAGAAAGACCCTCTTCCTCTGCAGGGAACAGGATGGAAGACTCAGGACCCAGTGTATCCTGTGACCACAGATTAATGAATTTCTAACATTTTAGAATATTTTTTTAAACTAATATAAGGTTTGGTAAGTTGAAAAAGGGGATGACAAGGGAAGCATGGGAGTGCTCAGAGTTCATCTTGAAGGATTTTCTTCTACAGGCCCCTTTTTGCAATATTATTGTGGCTTCATCTCAAAGGATGTGCTTGAGGAAAGGAAGGTTCATCTGTCAGTTTCGTATTTTTATAGGCTGACCATGAATGTTGAAATCCCATCATTCATTTGATCAATTACCATCCACACTGAAAAAGAATCCAGTGAATAGTCCACCATTTATGATCAGCCCATGGTCAATTGAGTTGAGGGAACCAGGAATGAACATGGTGAAAAATCTCATCGCTTTCTATCAGATTGCTTGACGGGGTTCCTGGGTTGGATCATTGACTGTTTAATCACAATTAGTATTTTAATGTACTAAATTTTTTTTCCATATCATTAAAGTTTGGAGGTCAATCAGATTCGTTGGTTGTTTTAGTTCTTTTAATCACTTTTGATTGCATTAGCAATTAAACACTGGCTGAATGTGGTGGAAATTTCCTGAAAATTAAAAAGTCAGAATAACAGATAACTCATTGGTTAAACATACCCTTCTTAGCAGTTCTGCTTCTCCCGCAAGGTCATAGTGAAGTTTTGTCACTCTCTGACACAGGGTTTCTCAACCAAGGTTCCGTGGAACTCTATGGTTCCTCCAGATGTTCCCAGAGCAGTGAGAAATTTTTGCCTCTCAGATAAGTTCCCACAAACACCACTGATCTCTTTAGCTATCTGTAAGGGAGTAAATCTTCCCAATGACTACAAATCTAAAGAGCATTCTTCCCACTGGCCATAAATCTAAAGAGCATTCTTCCCACTGACCATCACACTAATGCATCATGAGTTGTAGATGTAGTCATTTTTAGCAGGAGTTCCCTGAAACCAGAAAATGATTTCAATGGTTCCTCTGTGCTGAAAAGGTTAAGAAAGGCAGCTCTGATAACTTCAAGAAGTGGCACCCAGTCATCTACTGATCCATTGTGAATTCAGAAAGGACTTTTTCTCTGGGGTCTCCAAAAGATATCACAAGCTAGAACGTGACTCAACTTTCTAGCAACCATGCACGAAAAAAAAAAAAAAACAACTTTGGTTGAAGCTTTGGGTGTCAATGGGAATGAACATGGGGGAGAATTCAAAGATTTGAGTTCTCACTAGAACAGGAATAGAGGGGGGATTTTCCAATGAAGACACTTCTTCTGGTTCTCACTTTGGAGAGATTACCTCTCACAACTTGTGTTTACAGACAGGACAAGGTCGTGTAGCACCCAAGGTGAAAGGACATAGTGTACTCCTCATGAGCTGTAAACTACTTCAGTGGCATAGGATGCAGGTTCTGCCCTTTCTGTGCCACCTAATAATGAAGAGCCCAAAGTGGCTGCCTCTTCTTCCTACCCCCTGTCCCGGACCTGTCTACAGGACAGGAATTAAAAAGAAATCTCTCCAGTGGGACACAGATGGAAAACAGAGGGGAAAATGGGTTTAAACCTTTTACTTCTCTATTCAAAATGAAAAGAGAACATTATGACTTTAGATACACTTCAATTCTTCAAGCACCATAGCATGCACTTTGCTCTGACTGGGTTATTAATCAGAAAGT
The DNA here is from genome assembly GCF_062004578.1 of Staurois parvus. NCBI lineage: Eukaryota > Metazoa > Chordata > Amphibia > Anura > Ranidae > Staurois > Staurois parvus. The sequence goes on from NW_028318370.1 coordinate 3,115,970, forward strand.
GAGTGACTGCTGGCTCTGGTATGTGCTTTGTATCGACACGTCAAGGTACAATAGTTCATTCGCAGTCATATGATAAAGAACAGATGTCGATGCAGACAAAAAAAGAACAGGTGCTCGGCGTGTCAGAACTATATCCAAGTCTAAATACCTCCATATTAGCCTGAGAATTTGGACTCTGTTTATTATTAAACATTTCCTATATGCATCTCTATATTTGCTGGGCACCTGTTTCCTAAACAATTTGTAAATGATAAGCATACAGTATCTCCCAACTTTCTGGGATGAAAAAGAACAACACTTTGTAGCACAGTGTATGTAGGAAAAGGACCTATCCCTGCCGTGCCCTCAGTTAGGTGGAACATGAAGAATTAAAAGGTTGCTAAACCTACATACTGTAGGCTGTTTTTCACAACCCCTTTTCCTTGACACTGGATCCATACACCATATAAGAGGAGGTCACGTTACCTTCAGGGTTGTTCCACCCAGTTGGGGAATAGTCAAGTGAAGGCTGAGATAGTAGGGGAAGAGAGAGGGTTTTACAGAGAGTAGAATGAATATGAAGAGGTGTAGCAACAGGGAGGGCATCTCCTCCAAGGAATCCTCATAGACCTTCGTAGTAACCATGATTTGGTATGATTGAGCACCGCAGCCCCCTCTTGACACCTGTTGCTGGGAACAAAATAAAAATAAATCATGAATTTCTAACCTTTGTTTGCATAATTAACATTTTTTGGGAACTTTATGCTACCAATTATTTGGAATGCCAATGTGCCATCTACTGTATTGTATTATGGAGTATTGTACCATGTTCTTGTAACTCTCGCCTTTGATTACAGTCTGCAAACAGTTAGGCACCTCATTAAAGCCCTACAGTGTGCTGGAGGACTATACCAGAAATGATTATAGAAGCTCAGCCAATACCTAGGTGGAAAACATAACAGCAGGTTCAGGAAAGGAGTAGTGGTGGTCGGTTACGGTGGATCTGTCAATGGCGGTGATCAGAAAGGTTCCTCTAGTGCACTGGCCGTAATCTGGGCACCCAAGTTACACAGGCCTCAGATATGGGCGATGACCTCATGAGTTCCAAGCAGGAGCAGGCATATAGACTAGACTCCATGGGGTTTATTTGCTAAAGCTGGAGAGTCCAAAATCAGACTCCCTTCTGCATAGAAACCAATCAGCTTCTAACCTTAGCTTGTTCAATGAAGCTTTGGCAATGAAACCTGGAAGCTGATTGGTTTCTATGCAGAAGTGAGTCTGATTTTGGACTCTCCAGCTTTAGTAAATAAACCCCCATAGAATATTTGCATACATGGTACACACGTCTTTGAGGGGTTAAAAGAGATGTAAACTGTCGCAACAAGGAACATTTTGGGCCCCAGGAACCTTTTTTTTTTTCAAAATGTGCTAGTATTTACAACATTTTAGCACAATATGGAAAACCTACCTAGTAAATGATCCCAATCAGCATTGTGATGCCAGGGCCCCCCCTCTGTCATTAGTGCTTCCATCTTCTCCCTTCCTTCTTCTGGGTTTGAAATCTTCAGTGTCTGAAATGACTGGGCCAGGATGATGAAACCCCCATTTATAACTATGTTAAGACATTGCACTCAGTGGGCAATGTCTATAGGAAGTATATGGGCAGTGTTCAATACGCAATTTGTGTGGTGGGAGTTTTGACTGTAGACTGGGGAGTCTCTGGAGAAACTGTAGAGTATGTGTTGGAAAAGTGGATCAGGGGAAAGACCAATTTACATGCTGAAGGTGGGATCTGTGTGCTGGCGGTGGGATCTTATTGAGGAAAGACCAATGTGTGTGTGCTGGAGGTGAGATCTTATTGGAGAAAAAATTGTGTGTGTGCTGGAAGTGGGTTCCTATTGAGAAAAAACATGTGTGTGCTGGAAGTTGGATCCTATTGTGAAAAAAAACAATGTGTGTGTGCTGGAGGTGAGAGCTTATTGAAGAAAAGCCATAGCATGAACCAATCAGCTTCCAGGTTTTATTCCCAAAGCTTAATTGAACAAGCTGAGTTTTGAAGCTGATTGGCTACAATGTATAGCTGGACCAGATTCTGAGTGCTCCAGTTTTAGTAAATCTAACCGTGTGTGTGTGTGCGTGCGTGCGTGTGTGTGTGTACGTACTGGAGGTGGGATCTTATTGAGAAAATACTAATGTGTGTGTGTGTGTTTGGAGATGGGATCCTATTGAAATAAAAACATTATGTGTGTGTGCTGGAGGTGGGATCTTACTGAAGAAAAGCCTATGGAGTTTATTTACCAAAGTTGCAGGGTGCAAAATCAGGCTCACTTCTGCATAGAAACCAATCAGCTTCCAGATTTTTTTCTCAAAGCTTAATGGAACAAGCTGAGTTTAGAAGCTGATTGGCTACCATCTACAGCTGCACCAGATTTTGAGTACACCAATTTTAGTAAATCTAATGCAGGCCATAGATGGGTCAAAAATTGGCCGATTTCTCGGCCGAAAAAAAAAACAGCCGATTTTTGCACCGTTAATGGGTTAATTGGTCGGCCGTTTTTCTGGATTTTGCCAGATTTTTTTGATCGGTAAAGTTGGATCTTTTTACCGATAAAAAATCTGCGCATGAGCCGTGACCTGCAAGAAAAAGAAGAAGAAGAGGAGGAAGAAGAAGAAGAAGAGGAGGAAGAAGAAGAAGAAGAGGAGGAGGAAGAAGAAGAAGAAGCAGAAGAGAAAGAAGAAGAAGAGAAAGAAGAGGAGAAAGAAGAGAAAGAAGAAGAGAAAGAAGAAGAATTCCAGTCCGCTATTATATTTGACATTAAAAAGTATTGCGGTTGCAACAATGTATCTATTTGTATCCGGAAACCCCCCGAAATGGATACAAATAGATACAATGTTGCAACCGCAATACTTTTTAATGTCAGATATAATAGTGGGGCTCTCTGCAGGGACAGAAGTAATTAAATGCCGGCCATAGACGGGAAGAAAATTGGCCGATTTTTTTTTCTTCTTACTGTTGGTGGTAACATTGGCCTATTGAACGACCCTTTGTTTGGTTTTTTTTTGTTAAAAAAAACATTTTCTCCCCATCTATGGCCTGCATTAGTGTGTGTGTGTGTGTGTGCTGGAGGTGGGTTTTTACTAGGGAAAGCCCAGGAAGAGTCAGATTTGCCCAGTGGAAAAGTAAAGGTAAAATGTAAATATTATATAACAAAAATGATATCCAGTAATATACAGTAGGCTTATCCACTTTCTTCTGCGGCTGATGGGGGTGGACTATGTCCCTGCCATTGACACTTCTAGAATGGTGGATATTGGCATCATGACATCACGGCAGGGATAGATTAGGAGACACAGGTTTGAGGCCTGACAACCCTTCAGTAGTTTGAGGAGTGCTAACATTTATTTGCCAAACATTCACAAGCAGAAAAAGCTTCAAAGAAGAACTTGCAGGATCAACAGGTAACACCTGAAAACGCAAGGGGAGCCTCTTTAATTTGTGGATGGCAATGTCCTAAAAGGAAAGTGATGCATCCATAATTGTCCACCTGGAATTGAGATAGAACTGTTTGGGTGGCATTGCCCTTTAAGCAGAATGATGTTTCCATACTTTTGCTCTGTCACTTTTGCCCGGCTAGCAATCAATGGACAGTGTTGTGCTAACAGAGATGTTTTTAGTACAAGATCCCAGCTGTTTGGTCACATAAGAAGAACCTCAGGCTCAGGGCAATACTGCTTATTTTGGAGCCTGAAATATTTGAAAACACGTGAAAGAATGTATTGAATTCAGAACACACCCAGGGCAGGAGAAGGCTGCAGGAAGGTCAGACACCCTGTGTGCAAATCAAAGAGTTTTTTAAAATTTGGTGTCAACAGCAGAACGGGCCTCAATACAGATATATCGCCTTAATAACAAAAAGACGCCATGTTCAGTTTTACTTTATTTAAAGGGAAGCTGTGCATGCAGGACACAACAACAGGTTCAGCCTATAGTGAATGTACAATGTAGGCAATATACACTCACCGGCCACTATATTAAGTACACCTGTCCAATTGCTTGGTAACAAAAAATTGCTAATTAGCCAATCACATGGCAGCAATTCAATGCATTTAGGCATGTAGACGTTATGAAGTTGACTTGCTGAAGTTCAAAACGAGCATCAGAATGGGGAAGAAAGGGGATTTAAGTGACTTTGAACGTGGCATGGTTGCCTATGTAGGGGTGACATAGGGTAACCCCTGCATAGGACAATGAATGAGGATGGGTCACTTTATGTCACCCCATGACAATGAATGGGGATAGGTCCAGCTATCACTCTCTTCCCACCCACATCAGGGTTTGCATCTCTGCATGCTTCCTTCAGGTCAGCAGTATGCAGTGCAGGGGTCATAAGTATGTAACAAACTAGTATATGTGTGTATAGTGTAAGGATTGGGGCCAGTCAATGTGTTTCCTTTCTTCTACTGTTCAATTTTGGTGAGCCTGTGTGAATTGCAGCCTCTGTTTCCTGTTCTTAGCTGACAGGAGTGACACCTGGTGTGGTCTTCTGCTGCTGTAGCCCATCTGCTTCAAGGTTCTATGTGTTCTGCTTTCAGAGATGGCATTCTGCATCTCAAACTAGTCTTCCCATTTTCCTCTGACTTTTGACATTAACAAGGCATTTTTGTCCAAACAACTGCCGCTCACTAGATAATTTCTACTTTTCAGGCCATTCTCTGTAAACCCTAGACATGGTTGTGCGTGAAAATCCCAATACATCAGCAGTTTTTTAAATACTTAGACCTGCCCATCCGGCACCAACAACCATGCCGCGTTCAAAGTCACTTAAATCCCCTTTCTTCCTCATTCTGATGCTTGGGTTGGATATCAGCAAATAGTCTTCACCACGTCTAGATGCCTAAATGCATTGAATTGCTGCGATGTGATTGGATGATTAGCAATTTGTGCTAACAAGCAAATGAACAGGTGTTAATATATATGTTGTACCTTAAGTCGCCTGCTCCTTGTACTGTATACGCTGCATTCCATAGTCCTGACCCCTGCGTTATATGCACTACAGTATGTTGTACATAACTGATGCTTGCAACTATTTACACTGTGTTGAACATTACCTAATCCCAATCCTTACACTATACACACATATACTAGTGTGTTACATACTTCTGACCCCTGCACTGCATACTGCTGACCTGAAGGAAGCATGCAGAGATGCAAACCCTGATGTGGGTGGGAAGAGAGTGATAGGAAGACCTATCCCCATTCATTGTTATGGGGTGTGATAGAGTGACTCATCTTCATTCATTGTCCTATGTAGGGGTGACATAGGGTAACTCATCTCCATTCATTGTTCAGTGCAGGGTGACATAGGTAGATCTATCCCCATTCTGTGTCATGGGGTGATATAGGGTGACCCATCCTCATTCATTTTCCTTATGCAGGGGTAATATGTGTGGACATATTCCCAATTGTTGCCCTAAGCAAGGGTGACTCATCCCTATTCATTGTACAATGCAGGGTGACAAGAGGATATCCATCTCTATTTATTGTTTTATACAAGGGTGACATAAATAGACCATTAGAGTTCTATCCAGGGGTGAACTATCCCCATTTAATGTTCCATGTAGGGTGACCCATCTCTATTTAATGTTCAATGCAGAATGACATAGGTAGACCTATTCCCATTCATTGTCATGGGGTGACATAGGGTGACCCATCCTCATTCTTTGTCCTATGTAGGGGTTACATGGGATAACCCATCTCCATTCATTGTCCAGAGCAGGGTGACATAGGTAGACCTATCTCCATTCATAGTCATGGGGTGACAAAGGGTGACCCATCCTCATTCTTTGTCCTATGTAGGGGTGACATGGGGTAACCCATCTCCATTCATTGTCCAGAGCAGGGTGACATAGGTAGACCTATCTCCATTCATTGTCATGGGGTGACATAGGGTGACCCATCCTCATTCTTTGTCCTATGTAGGGGTGACATGGGGTAACCCATCTCCATTCATTGTCCAGAGCAGGGTGACATAGGTAGACCTATCTCCATTCATTGTCATGGGGTGATATAGGGTGACCCATCCTCATTCATTGTCTTTATGCAGGGCTAATATGGGTGGACGTATTCCCATTTGTTGTCCTATGCAGGGGTAACATGGGGTGACCCATCCCTATTCATAATTATGACAAATGTGTCATTTACCATTGGGAGATATGTTAAGTTCTTCTCATAAGAAAATTTAGTTTTCAGTAGTTTGGCTGACATCTTCGTTAATTGGCCTGAAGGAATTGTGTTTAATGAAGAAGTCAACGTGATTAAAGTCACTAAACTAATGTGATTGCACTCCTCAGCTGAAGCTGGCAGTTACCATCAGGCAATAATTGTGTGTTTGTTTTAAATCTGTGGATTTTCATCAGAGTTCTTCGTGCAGACAGCCAGGCGTCAATGCCACATGACAGTAATTACAGCAACTCCACATTGACCATCTCCAATTGTCACTGGAAGCAGAAAGCTCCTCCCACAGTCAGGAGATATGTCTTCAGGCTACAACATGGTCAAAGAAGAAAACTGTGACCTGTATTTGTACAACTGCTAAAAAGAAATGCATAGTATTTTCTATACTTATCTTATTCCTTCATTGCTTTCAGGGCTAAAAAAAATGAAATTATATATATGGAAAATATGAACGCATATGGATATTTTTTATTTATAAGGCAGAGCTCTATGCTCTCATTTTATACGTTCACCTGTCTATTGTTAGCTGCTCTTTAAAAAAAAAGACCTATGGTAATGCAGAAAATAAGTTTTGCAAATGGTTTATAAAATAAATTGACAACAACCAGTATAAAGTTGTATACAGGGGCGGACTGACCATTTGGGAACTCGGGCACTGCCCGTGGGCCCGGGGTCAGAAGGGGGCCCCATGTGATGCCCCTGGTACCTTTCATAGGCTTTTTTAGGTGTGGTTTGAGTGTGGGCGAGGACACAGGGGCCCCATGGTCCCCAATTCCCTATTGTTTTAAGGTTTTTATCCTATGCCCTCATTCCAATATGGAAAAAGAGAAAATTCAAAACAACAAAAATGGGTCTTTCACAAGTACTACCTAAACATCAATATGTTCCTTGAAACCTTCATTTATTAATTACATTCTTTAGAATTGAGTGAACATCCAGTATATGCCACTCATAAAAACCTTTTATGCATATATTTTCTGTCTCCTGTTATATAGAATACTTTGAGATAATCGATGGGGCCTAAAGCCAAGTAGTGATTTCAAAGCAGACATAGGAGTTCTGAAGACTTCCACATTTTATGCCCTACCCAAAATTCACGAAGATATATAATCACTTCCAGGAAGACCAATTGTCTCCAGTCGAGGAAGTTTAACACGAGCAATAAAGTAGAATGGAGCATATAACGGGCAGCACAGTGGCTAAATGGTTAGCACTTCCTCCTGGCAGTACTAGGGTCGTTGGTTCGAATCCCAGCCACGGCACTACCTGCCTGGAGTTTGCATGTTCTCCCTGTGACTGCATGGGTTTCCTCAGGGTACTCCGGTTTCCTCCCACACTCCAAAGACATGCTGGTAGGTTAATTCGATCCTGTCTAAATTGTCCCTAGTATGTGTATGTATGAATGTGAGTTAGGGACCTTAGATTGTACACCCCTTGAGGGTTAGCGACTGATGTGAATGTACAATATATATATGTGTAAAGCGCTGCGTAAATTGACGGCGCTATATAAGTACCTGAAATAATAAATAAATATGCAGGGCCATGAGCGTTCTCCTGTCCCTATGTGTCTGCGCGGCCAAGTCAATCACATAATGGGAGTGAAGGGAAGTCAATTACATAAAGGAAGTGAAGGGAAGTCAAACACATGAAGGGAAGTCAATCACACAAAGGGAGTGAAGAGAGGTTATTCACATGAAGGGAGTTAAGGGAAGTCAATCACATGAAGGAAGTGAAGGGAAGTCAATCACATGACTGAAGTGAGAGGGAAGTCAATCACATGAAGAGAGTGAAAGGGAGCCAATCACGTGAAGGGAGGTCAAGCACATGAAGGGAGTGAAGGGTGGTCAATCACATGGAGTGAAGATGGTCAATTACATGAAGGGAGTGAAGGGTGGTCAATCACATGAAGGGAGTTAAGGAAAGTCAATCGCATGAAGGAAGTGAAGGGAAGTCAATCACATGAAGGAAGTGAAGGAAAGTCAATTACATGAAGGGAGTGAAGGGAAGCCAACCACATAAAGGGAATTAAGAGAAGTCAATCACATGAAGGGAGTGAGGGGAAGTCAATCAAAAGTAGGGAGTGAAGAGAAGTCAATCACATGAAGGGAGTGAAGGGGAGTCAATCACATGATGGAAGTGAACGTAAAGTCAATCACATGATGGAAGTGAACAGAAAGTCAATCACATGATGAAAGTGAAGGGAAGTCAATCATATGATGGAAGTGAAGGGAAGTCAATCACATGATGGAAGTGAACGGAAAGTCAATCACATGATGGAAGTGAATGTAAAGTCAATCACATGATGGAAGTGAATGTAAAGTCAATCACATGATGGAAGTGAAGGGAAGTCAATCATATGATGGAAGTGAAGGAAAGTCAATAACATGATGGAAGTGAAGGGAGTCAATCACGTTATGGAAGTGAAGGGAAGAAATCATATGATGGAAGTGAAGGGAAGGCAATCACATGAAGGGAGTGAAGGGAAGTCAATCACATGCTCTCCACACTTGGAAGTATCAAGTATTTTTGTTCGCTTCTGGTGGCCAAATGAAATAACAGAGTAGTGAAGCAAAGGTGAGTGCGTGCTGCTGGTGGGGCCTCCAACAAAATGAAGCTGTTACTTTTCCCTACATGAAGAAATCAAATGTTCACTTTACAAACGTTCACACCATTCATTTGTGGCTGGGTTCACACCTTTGCACTCCAGGACTGTGCATATTAGCATGTTGTAGGTTGTGGTGCCATTCATTCTTAATAACACCCCAATGTACCAACCTTGCCACAGATAAGCATTTTAGCACACCACAATGCACAGTACCATATGTTGTGGTGTCCTACCTGTCAAAAAAAAGTCACATGCACATAATTTGGTGCATTGTAGTGACCTAGAGAGCCCAAACTCCAAACACAAGTCAAAACATATATTGCAGCACACCACTGATCTTTGAAACAGTGTCCAAAAGATTATTAAAGTGATCATATCACAGAGGATTGTGACGTTTTGGGGGCCATGCAGCATCTCACCTTAGGCATGTATGTTTGTGATATATGCCTTGTGTTGATATGGGTTCCCAGCTGGTAGTCGTCACCATACCGCTACAAGTCATTAGCTACAAGTGTTTGATGGGAACATTCCGCATGAACCGCTAACACAATGCACATTAATACACTTTGTGTGGATGCACCATGGTATGAGTGTAGCCTAGGTGCATTGGTGCAGTGCGGTGCCATTCATTCATAACAGCTACACCAACACACCTTTTGATGGACGTGCATTACAGCACAGTGCAATGCATGGCAAGGTACTAAAGAATGAATGGCACCTTATTGTACCAGTACACTTAATGTGCATGAACAGGCACCTAATAAAGCACACAATAATTTGCAAGATGTACTTAGCAATCTGTTTATATGTTGATCAACTGATATACGGTTTTTACCTAAATTGTACACTAAATGTGATGCCTTTATGCCTCTGTGAATTATGTATGATTTATCTATATACCTATTTTTAGCAATGTTTATGTGTTCTGTCTATCAGCATCTTTTCTATTTCTGGAACATTCTATGAAGTCTTAGTTTCCCCTCCAGCTATGTCTATAAAATGTCCCTTTGCCAATGCGATTTTCTCGCATGAGATCAGATGTCACATTGGAGAATGCTTTAGAAACGAGAAGGTATTTTGCAAGCTAAAGTGGGCAAATAGTGTCATGTGTGTGGAGTGTGTTTTGGAATATATATATATATATATATATATATATATATATATACACATACATACACAGGTGAAACTCGAAAAATTAGAATATCGTACAAAAGTTCATTTATTTCAGTAATGCAACTTAAAAGGTGAAACTAATATACGAGATAGACTCATTACATGCAAAGTAAGATAGTTCAAGACGTGATTTGTCATAATTGTGATTATTATTGCTTACAGCTCATGAAAACGCCAAATCCACAATCTCAGAAAATTAGAATATTCCATGCAATCAATAAAACAAGGATTGTACATAGAACAATATCGGACCTCTGAAAAGTAGAAGCTGCATATGTACTCAGTACTTGGTTTGGGCCCCTTTTGCAGCAATTACTGCCTCAATGCGGCGTGGCATGGAAGCTATCAGCCTGTGGCACTGCTGAGGTGTTATGGAAGACCAGGATGCTTCAATAGCGGCCTTCAGCTCTTCTGCATTGTTCGGTCTCATGTCTCTCATCTTTCTCTTGGCAATGCCCCATAGATTCTCTATGGGGTTCAGGTCAGGCGAGCTTGCTGGCCAATCAAGCACAGTAATCCCACGCTCATTGAACCAGGTTTTGGTGCTTTTGGCAGTGTGGGGAGGTGCCAAGTCCTTCTGGAAAATGAAGTCAACATCCCCATAAAGCTCATCTGCGGAAGTAAGCATGAAGTGCTCCAAAATCTCCTGGTAGACGGCTGCGTTGACCATGGACTTAATGAAGCACAGTGGACCAACACCAGCAGATGACATGGCTCCCCAAATCAACACAGACTGTGGAAACTTCACACTGGACTTCAAGCATCTTGCAGTGTGTGCCTCTCCATTCTTCCTCCATACTCGGGGTCCTTGGGCCTCTCCATTCTTCCTCCATACTCGGGGTCCTTGGACCTCTCCATTCTTCCTCCATACTCGGGGTCCTTGGGCCTCTCCATTCTTCCTCCATACTCGGGGTCCTTGGGCCTCTCCATTCTTCCTCCATACTCAGTGTCCTTGGTTTCCAAATGAGATGCAAAAGTTGCTCTCATCAGAAAAGAGGACTTTGGACCACTGAGCAACAGACCAGGTCTGTTTTTCTTTAGCCCAGGTAAGACGCTTCTGACGTTGTTTGTTGTTCAGGAGCGGCTAGGCAAGAGGAATACAACATTTGAAGCCCGTGTCCAGGATTCGTCTGTGTGTGGTAGCTCTTGATGCACTGACTCCAGCCTCAGTCCACTCCTTGTGAAAGTCCCCAACACTTTTGAATGGCCTTTTCTTGAGAATCCTCTCCAGGCTGCGGTCATCCCTGCTGCTTGTGCACCTTTTTCTTCCACACTTTTCCCTTCCACATAACTTTCTATTAATGTGCTTTGATACAGCACTTTGGGAACATCCAACTTCTTTTGCAATTACCTTTTGAGGCTTTCACTCTTTATGGAGGGTGTCAATGATGGTTTTCTGCACAACTGTCAGGTCAGCAGTCTTTCCCATGATTGTGATTCCTACTGAACCAGACTGAGAGACAATTTAAAGGCTCAGGAACCCTTTGCAGGTGTTATGGCTTAATTAGCTGATTAGAGTGGGACACTTTGAGCCGAGAATATTGCACCTTTTCACAATATTCTAATTTTCTGCTTGAACTATCTTGCTTTGCATGTAATGAGTCTATCTCATATATTAGTTTCACCTTTTAAGTTGCATTACTGAAATAAATGAACTTTTGCATGATATTCTAATTTTTCGAGTTTCACCTGTATACTGTACATATACACACATGCTGGATATCTATACTGATGGACTGGGTAATGTGTTAGGAACGTAAGGATGTCCCATCGTTTGAATGAAATGAAAATGATCAACCTACAGAGAACTGAATTCAAAGACACCCTGAAAATCAAAGTGAAAAAATGATGCAGCAGGTGAGTCTATTTTGCTGAAGTTTCATTGAAACAACTCAGAATGGTCCTCAGTAGTTTGTATGGCCCCCTTGTGCTTATATGCATGCCTGACAACATCGGGGCATGCTCCTAATGAGACGATGGATGGTGTCCTGGGGTATTTCCTCCCATATCTGGAACAGGGCATCACTGAGCTCCTGGACAGTCTGAGGTGCAACCTGGCAGCGTCGGATGGACCAAAACATGATATCCCAGAGGTGTTCTATTGGATTTAGGTCAGGAGAGTGTGGGGGCAATTCAATTCCTTCATCTTTCAGGAACACTTGCATACTCTTACCACATGTGGCCGGGCATTGTCATGCACCAGGAGGAACCCAGGACCCACTGCACCAGCGTAGGGTCTGACAATGAGTCCAAGGATTTCATCCCCATACCTAATGGCAGTCAGGGTGCCATTGTGTAGCCTGTAGAGGTCTGTGCATCCTTACATGGATATGCCTCCCCAGACCATCACTGACCCACCACCAAAATGGTCATGCTGAATGATGTTACAGACAGAATACAATTCTTCATGGCTTCTCCAGACCCTTTCATGTCTGTCACATGTGCTCAGGGTGAACCCGCTCTCATCTGTAAAAAGCACAGGGCGCCAGTGGCGGACCTACCAATTCTGGTGTTCAATGGCAAATGCCAATCGAACTCTATGGTGCTGGGCAGTGAGCACAGGGCCCACTAGAGGATTTCGGGCCCTTTGGCCATCTTAATGAAGTCTGTTTCTGATTGTTTGGTCAGAGACATTCACACCAGTTGCCTGCTGGAGGTCATTTTGTAGAGCTCTGGCAGTGCTCATCCTGTTCCTCCTTGTACAAAGGAGCAGATACCAGTCCTGCTGATGGTTTAAGGACCTTCTACGGCCCTGTCCAGCTCTCCTAGAGTAACTGCCTGTCTCCTGGATTCTCCTCCATGCTCTTGAGACTGCTGGGAAACACAGCAAACCTTCTGGCAATGGCATGTATTGATGTGCCATCCTGGAGGAGTTGAACTGCCTGTGCAACCTCTGTAGGGTCTAGGTATGGCCTCATGCTACCAGTAGTGACACTGACCCTAGCTAAATGCAAAACTAGTGAAAAACAGTCAGAAAAGATGAATAGGGAAAAAAATGTCAGTGGCCTCCACCTGTAAAACCATTCCTGTTTTGGGGGTCATCTCATTGTTGCCCATATAGTGCACCTGTTGTTAATTTCATTAACACCAAAGCAGCTGAAACTGATTAACAACCCCCTCTGCTACTTAACTGACCAGATCAATATCCGAAGGGGTTTAATTGACTTGATGCTATACTCTGATTAAAAAGTGTCCCTTTAATTTTTTTGAGCAGTGTGTGTGTGTGTGTATATATATATATATATATATATATATATATATATATATATATATATACACACACACACACAAAGGTAAAGTAAGTATTGAACACGTCACCATTTCAGTAAATATATTTCTATTGACATGAAATGTTCACCATAAGTTGGTAACAACCCATGCAATCCATACATACAAAGAAACCAAAACAAATACGTTCAGAGATTAAGTTGTGTGTAATAAAATAGAATGAAACTGGGAAAAAGTATTGAACACGCTAACTGAAATATATTTAATACTTTGTACAAAATCCTTTGTTGGTAATGACAGCTTCAAGATAACTGTGACTGTTCTCCACAAGTCGTCCTTGGCTCTTGGACAACTCTTCTGATAATTATTTTCACTCTGACAGAAATCTAGCAAGGGGCACCAGGCCTTGGCCAGTTTATGGTGAAATTATGTTCTTTCCACTTCCGAATTATGACCCCAACAGTGCTCACTGGAACATTCAGAAGTTTAGAAATTGTTCTGTAACCAATGCCATCAGTGTGTCTTGCAACAATAAGGTTGTGAAGGTCTTGAGAGAGCTCTTTGCTTTTATCCATCATGATATTTTTCTTGGTAATGAGACACCTTTTTATAGGCCATCAGTTGAGACTGAATCAGCTATTATTTTGCACTGACAAGGGGCAGGATTGCTTTCTAATTACTGATCGGTTTCAGCTGGTGTTTTGGCTTTCCATGTCTTTTGCGCCTCCCTTTCTTCATGTGCTCAATACTTTTTCCTGGTGTCATTCCATTTTATTATACATAACTTAATTTATTAACTTATTTTGGTTTCTTTGTTTATATGGATTACATAGGTTGTTACCAACATGTGGTGATAATTTCATGTCAATAGCACCTTTAGAAATACTTATTTTACCCACTGTATGTATATATATTACAAGCCTCAAAATTTCCACTTGCCTGCTCGCATTTGGCACGTGTAAATATTGTGGGGGCGAGTGTGTTCATTTAGGGCGTCAGGATAGAAATAGGGTTACCACCTGTCCAGGACTTGAATCATGTGTCAGGTTTCAGTCTGTCGGCAGCAGCTGGGGGCCAAGGGAGGAACAAAAGCAGTTAATGCTCATTGCACAGCAGCAATTCTTGGGCAGCGGCTCTCGATAATTAAATTAACCACTTCCCGCCCAGCCGGTGTATATAAACGGCCTCCCCGCACCCTGCTTGTGCGCGCTCCCCGGGAGCAATCCGGTGCCCGCTGTGTTCTCCAGACACAGTGAAACACTGATGGTCGGACGGGACCTCTGTACGAGGTCCCGATCATGTGATCACTGATTGGCCAATCAGTGATCACATGCAAAGTAGTAAGCAAGATGTCACTTCTGACATCATTGCTTACTATGTGTGAAATCTGTGAAAGATCACAGAGGTCACATGGTACAAGGCTATTCACAACAGCCTTGTACCATGTGACAAGCTGTGACCAATCACAGCTCACTCAGTAGTTCTCAATAGCTGCAAGAATGCAGCCAGAGAGAAAGAGAAGTGATTGCTTTTACATCCTATATGGGTGCAAAAGCAATCAGTGTAAAAAAAAAAAATCTTCATCACCACCCAAAAGTAGTACAGTGTCACCATGGTGACACTGTACTGCTGGGGTGACAGTATGTAAAAAAAAAAAAAATAATAATATAAAAAAAAAATGTAAAAAAAAATGTTTAAAAATTATAATTTTTGGTTATAAACTAATTTGGCTTACCGTATTTTTCGTCGTATAAGACGCACTTTTTCTTCCCCAAAACTGGGGGGGGAAATGTCAGTGCGTCTTATAAGGCGAATATGGAGCGGCCGGTCCGGTATTTCCACCGCGGCCGTGTCAGAATACCGGGCCGGCCGCTCAGCTCTGCAGCGGGACCTTACCTGTTCCTCTATCCAGCGGCGCGCTGTCTTCCCGGCTTCTGTAGTGTGGGCACTGGGCATGACAGCCGGGTGCCAAGTGCGCATGCGCAAGAAGCGGTGCTTTTTGTGAATGGTAAGGCGGTACCTGGGACACATGACAGATCCCAGAAGCCGTCAGACCAATCACAAAGCGCAAGTGCTTCTCGCTCATGCGCACTGGGCACCCGGCTGTCATGCCGAGCGCCATTACAGAAGCCGAGAAGACAGCGCGCGGCTGGATCAAGGAACAGGTAAGATAAAAAAAAAACTCTGCGGAAGTAAGAGCGGGTACCTGTCAAATTCAGATACCCGCTCCCCACGTCCCCAAAGGTCAGCAGTCATCTGTACTGTCCGCAGTCTCTGGTCATCCCTGTGCTGTCCGCAGTCTCTGGTCATCCCTGTGCTGTCCGCAGTCTCTGGTCATCCCTGTGCTGTCCGCAGTCTCTGGTCATCTCCTGTACTGTGTCTGCAGTCCATTAGTTCAGAATTTTTTTTTTCCTGTTTTCTGCCTCTAAAACCTAGGTGCGTCTTATTGTCAGGTGCGTCTTATATGGCGAAAAATACGGTATTTTTTTTTTACTAAAAAGATAACGGAATAAATTTTGGCCAAGATTTATGATGAAATATTATTTATTTGCAAAATTTTATAAGAAAAACACTTTTTTTTCAAAATTTTTGGACATTTTCATTTACATAGCAAAAAAAATAAAAATCCTAGCGGTGAATAAATACCACCAAAATAAAGTTTTATCTGTCTCAAAAAAATGGTAAAACATTCATATGGGTACAGTGTTGCATGACCGCGCAATTGTCATTCAAAGTGTGATAGCGCTGAAAGCTGAAAATTGCCCTGGACAGGGAGGGGGTAAAAGTGTCCGGTCTGGAAGTGGTTAAAGTCCCAGCTTCCTCCTCTATATCAGTCCGCTGGGGCATGTGATTGCCTGAAACCACAGCACAAGGATTACTCCGCCAGGACTATTTGATCATTTTCAGGCACAGGTATAGTAATCCTTGTGCAGCGGTTTCCGGCAATTACATGTCCCGGCAGATTGACTTGAAGTGGATTTATTTGTCAGAACCGCAGCACAAGGATTACTCTGCTGGGACTATTTGATCATTTTTGTGCACAGGTGTAGTAATCCTTGTGCTATGGTTCCCAGCAATAAAAAGCGATGGCTGGTGTGAACGGACCCTTAAGTATACATGGGTCGAATTCTGAACGATTTTTCGATCTGTAATCTGATGGTGCCACCAATGATTTTGAAAATCGGTAGTTTTTCATGAATTTTCCAGCATGCCCGATAAATTAAATGGGGAGGAACCACGAAAATCGGCCGGTGCCATTGCCCCACTAACAGAGCGGAAATCGGCCGATTATTCTTAGCTCCGATTTTCGAATTAAAAATTGTTAGAAAAATCGACCCATGTATGGCCGGCCTTAAAGTAAGCCTGTAGCCAATTTTTTTTTCCTTCTGTGATCTCTCCAATATGAAGTTTTTCTTCTCTTCTTGTTCTGGGAACAGCCACAAAATTTTCAGTTTTTTTCCTCACTGCCAGTCACGGACAATAGGAGAAATGGAGAGGGCGAGTCTCCCCAGATGGCAATAAAAAGAGTTGTACGCATGCTGTGGCAGCACTGAAACTGAATGCAATGGGGGTTGTAAGCAAGCCACAACAAAATTATACCCCTTCTTGCGTCAGTACTGCCAACCAAACCTGACCCATTTAGGTGAAAGGAGCTGCAACTTATTCACATGAACGAGGTCATGGATGTAGCCTGGTGGGCTTTACAGGGCTAAAACGGGCAACGAGGAGGCAACCTATTGCTGCCAAATGCCCCTGAAAAGAGATCTACTGTATAAAACTTTTCAGAGGGGAGGCAGAGTCTACTGCAATGTAAACTTAGGATTGTGCACCAGATGTGTGGTGGCTCCCCCGCCTGGGAACTCCACTCCTCTGAGACTCTGCTCCATCCCCTGCACAGCCTGGCTTTATTAGGTGTCCCCCCAGCAGCGAGAGCAGGAGGGGAGAGAGTCAGGACAAAGAGCTGCCAGCCAAAATGACACTGCATAAAACATTTAATGAGATCTTTTATGAGGGCTCGTTTAGGGGCGGAATTAGGGGTGGGGCAGGGTAGGGGCTGGGTGGCGCAGCTGGTGGCTAGTAACTCTTAAGGCCTGGCTAGCAGCTCAGGACTGTATGTCCAGTATATCTCTGCAATACATGCACATTCCCCATGCTTTGTCCCTTTAAAACACTGTAAACACACTAAAAATACCTGTTGATTCTGCTAGAAATAGGCAATTTTACCACTCTTTGTATGAACAAGATCTTGGAAGGAGTGAAGTGCTGGTTGAGAAGAAACTTGAACAATTCATTGCTCTTAATATCTAATATGTGACAAAAATATATAACTGTAATATAAAAATGACCACAAATAATAGCGCTGCACTCAAACAATAAATAAATAAATAAATCCACCACCAAATATGTGAAATATAAACCCCCCCATTACTGTCCTCAGACCCACCCCATTACTGTCCTCAGCACCGCTCATTACTGTCCCCTGCACCCCCCCGTTACAGTCCTCAGACCCCCCCCCCATTACTGTCCTCAGACCCCCATTACAATCCTCAGCACTGCTCATTACCGTCCCCTGAACCCCTTTCCCCCTCTTACAGTCCTCAGCACCCCCATCACAGTCGTCAGACCCCCCCACCTATTACTGTCTCCAGCACCCCTCCATTACTGTCCTCAGTTACCCTCATTACTGTCCTCAGCTACCCCCACATTACAGTCCTCAGACCCCCACATTACTGTCCTAAGCTACCCTCACATTACTGTCCTCAGACCCCCCACATTACTGTCTTCAGCTACCCCCACATTACTGTCCTAAGCTACCCCCACATTACAGTCCTCAGACCCCCCACATTACTGTCCTAAGCTACCCTCACATTACAGTCCTCAGACCCCCCCACATTACTGTCCTCAGCTACCCCCACATTACAGTCCTCAGACCCCCCCACATTACAGTCCTCAGACCCCCCCACATTACAGTCCTCAGCTACCCCCACATTACAGTCCTCAGACCCCCCCCCACATTACTGTCCTCAGCTACCCCCACATTACAGTCCTCAGACCCCCCCACATTACAGTCCCCAGCACCCCCCAATTACTGTCTCCAGCCTGTTGGCTCTAAGTGTGAGAACTCAGCAATCACATGATCACCGAGTTCTCACAGCCGCTCTGAGCAGAGAGCGGGACTATCAGTCACCGCTGTGTGCTCTGCCCCCCTCTACCTCCCCGTGCCCCCACTTTGGGATGGATTCCGACTGTGAAGTCTCTCCCCAGCCTGGACTGGCTGAGTGACATCGGCAGACAGATCACTTCAGTCCGCTGTCAGCTGAGAACAGCTTACAGGAGTGCAGAACAAACTGTGATCCACAGGAGAAGTGCTGCCAAAAAAGCTTTGTCTGTACTTCTCCTTTAAGGCAGGGCTGGCCATGTTTAGGCCCATTTAGACACCTTTAGGCTCGGGTCACATCTGTGCGGTGCGGTTATTTCTTCATCGTGTATTTATGTGTGTTTTCCATTTGTTTTTAGTTGCTCTGCCACTAAACTCTATTAGAACCCGCGCTTTATGAAAGTGCATCACAGATGCAGCGTGCAGGACTCTGGACGCAAAGAATGCTATTTTCTCTAAATGCAACTAAACTGATAGAACTCAACAGATTTAGGGAAACGCTCAGTGTGAATAACACCACTGAATAAACATTATCTGCTTTTATTGAATCTAAAAATGTCCGCTGATTGCATATAAATGCAGGTTTGACCGTGCCGGTAGGAATGAGGCCTTACTGCCCAGGAAAGGGTAGAGAGGAGACCTGGAAGGCTTCATCCACATACAGGGGTCATACAATGTGTAGAGCTCACCTAATCACTCTCTGGACGTGCCGCTCTCCATTCAGATGGATTGGAACATATGGCTGTGCCTGGCTATAAGCCGAGCTTTGTGTAACGCACGCACGTGAATATATGTTCTGAATCAGGGGCAGACTGACCATTTGGAAACTCAGGCACTGCCCGAGGGCCCGGGGTCAGTAGGGGGCCCCATGAGATGCCCCTGGTACCTTTTTCATAGGTTTTTTGAGTTTGGGCAAGGGCACAGGGGCCCCATGATCCCCTATTGCCCAGGGGCCCCATGAGTTGTCAGTCCGCCCCTGTTCTGAATCATAAGTTCATGTGTGTGCTTTACATAAAGCTCGGAGAGAGAATCTATCTGTGTTCAGAACGTACGTCCATGTGCATGCCGGTGCTGTGTTTGGTTGGCAGTGGATTGCTTTTCAGAGGGCGTTAGACAGGTGGTGAGGAGGGATTATGTCACCTCCTCACTGCTTTTTTTAACCCCTAAAAACCCCCCACCATGCAATGCATGCGGTTGCAGCATGGCCCCTTTTTCGTTGAATGGGTCGCAATCAGGGGCGGACTGACAACTCATGGGGTCCCCGGGCAATAGGGGATCATGGGGCCCCTGTGTCCTTGCCCAAACTTCAAAAAGCCTATGAAAAAGGTACCAAGGGCATCTCATGGGGCCCCCTACTGACCCCGGGCCCTCGGGCAGTGCCCGAGTTTCCAAATGGTCAGTCCGCCCCTGCCAGGGGTATCTCATGGGGCCCCCTACTGACCCCGGGCCCTCGGACAGCGCTCGAGTTTCCAAATGGTCAGTCCGCCCCTGATTCAGAACATATATTCATGTGCGTGCGTTACACAAAGCTCGGCTTATAGCCAGGCACAGCCATATGTTCTGATCCATCTGAATGGAGAGCTGTGTGCGGCACGTCCAGAGAACAGGCAGTACTGCTCACCAAACATGACAGGGGGATCATTTTTGCCAAACTATCACAGCATATGTAAACCCCCATGTTACCCATTCAACTGAATGGGGTCGTGCCATGTGTTTCCTCAGAAAACCCCCCTGCAAGTGTAAACCTAGCCTTACCTAACTGCAGGAGAGAAAAAAGCATGTCCCCTCCCCTACCGGGCGAATCCCAGAACTGCATACAAAACTGCTCCCTTAGGCTACGTTCACACTAGCCTTGTCAGCAAGCGGCAGACAGGCGTTTGGGAAGCATTTTTACCATTTTCCAAACGCCTCGAAAAATTCTGCACATTGCAGCACATAGTGCTGTTCACACAGGAGCGTTAGCGTCGCGTCAAAACCGACGCCTCTGGTCGAGTCAGGAGGAGTTGAAGCCTCCTATTCAAGTCTATGGTGCCGCTCCGCAAACGCCCGACTGGCGTTTGCGGTGCGGTTGCGAGGCATTTGCACAACGTTAACAAAAAACTTTGTGGGGCGTTTTTAACGCTTGGCAAGCGCCTAGCAACCTCCGCTTTTTGGAGCATTTGCAGAGAGTGAAAAACGCTCCGCAAACGCCGAACCAACGCTTGTCAAACACTATAGGGGCGTTTGGCAAGAGTTGGAAAAAAAGTCAAGTGTGAACGAGCCCTTAGACTTCCGTCACACTGAATCCAACTTTGAAATCGTGCAAATTCACTTGAAGTCGCATGATTTTAACCATTAGCCGCCCGGGCCTATAGCCGTTTGGCAGTGGCAAAAATGTATTACCTTTTCTGGTGCATGCCATTTGGCGTCCTCCCGCACATGCGGAGTCCGCGCGGTTGCAGAGCCACGCAGCGGCGCGATCTGTCACCGGCCGTGTACCTCGGACATGGCCGATGACAGATCTGAGTACCGGCCCCCGTTGCCGGTGCCATGTGACCTGCTGTGACCAATCACAGCAGGTCACATGAAAGTTGTATACAATGGATGGCTTCATTCATGCCATCCATTGTATACTAGTGCCTAGCTGTGAATGGTCACAGCAGGTCACATGCACATGTCATGTGATTAGCTGTGGCCAAATCACAGCTAAGCACAAAAAAAAAAAAAAAAAACCTGAATGAATCGCTGTCATTCAGGTAAATGCTTGCTTATAGCAAAGTAATTCTTTGCTATAAGCAAATTGTGTAAAAAAAAAAAATACTGATCACTTCCCCAAAGTAGTACAATGTTACTATGGTAACATTGTACTACTTTCATCATAGTAAAATATGAAAAAAAAAATAATAAAAAAAATATATATATAAAAATTTTTTCATACTGTCACCAGTCAGTGTCCCTGTTCAGCGCCATGCCAGTTATATGATGACGCTGTACTGCACTGGTGACAGTATGTAAAAAAAAAATAGTGAAAATAATTTTTTTAATTTATTCATTTTCAGAAAAATTATGACAAAAAAAATACAACTTCAAAAAACTCGCCATGCCTCTTATGAAGTACGTCGGACTGTCTACTCTGCAAAAAGAGGTCATTTGGGGGATATCTGTACTGTTCTGACATTTGGGGGATATCTGTACTATTCTGACATTCTTGGACCTCAAGAAATTAAATTGGCTGTCAGTACTTCAGGATTGATCAATTTTCAGATCTATACCATAGTTTGTGAACTCTATAACTTTCCTACAGACTAAATAATACATCCTAATTTGGGTTATTTTCACCAAAGACATGTAGCAGAATACATCTCGGCCTAAATTTATGAAGAACAATTATTTATTTGTAAACTTTTATAACAGAAACAAAGAAAAACGTGTTTTTTTTTCAAAATTGTTGGTCTTTTTTTGTTAATTTAGCAAAAAATAAAAACCCCAGCGGTGATTAAATACCACCAAAAGAAAGCTCCAGTTGTGTGAAGAAAATGAAAAAATTTTAGTTTGGGTACAATGTTGTATGACCGCGCAATTGTCATTCAAAGTGTGAGAGCGCTGAAACCTGAAAAATGGCCTGGGAGGAAGGGGGTAAAATTGCCCGGTATTGAAACGGTTAAAGTCGGATGTCAGAGAGATATTTGAACTGGCAAAATCAGAGTCGCACCTATTTGATCACTTCCATTGTGGACAATACGGTGCGGCTTGTCATGCGATTTAAAACTATCAAATTGCATGACAAGTCCCACCGGTGTGATCAGGGACTTGTGGGCCGGTTCACACCGCAATTTTAATGTTTTTGCATTCACATCTACAGATACTGCTGAAGTGTTTTCTATGTGGTCCAGTGCATTATTTTCCTCTTTTTTTATTTTGACATTTGAAAAATTCCAAACAATGTGCGTTCTGGAGTGTTTTTGGTGCATTTACATTATTATACAGGATTTATATAGCGCCAACAGTTTGCTCAGCACTTTACAATATAAAGGGAGACATTACAATTACAATTCTTTCAGTACAGAAGGAATGTGACGGCCCAGCCCGTGGAGCTTACAATCTAAAGACATGCGTTCTGGTTCATTTTTGCTGCATTCTATACAGAATTTTTTTGTTGACTGCACTGTTGTGAACTAGGGTCATTGGAATCCATGGAAAACACTGCTCATGCGTTTTTTTAATGCAAATTGAAAACGCACAGGACTGCATCTGGTGTGAATCAGCCCTCTGTGTATTTCATCTTTGTATTTAGCTGTCTGTCTTCAGCTTTAAAGTGGAGCTAACCCCATTGATTCAACGGTATTCCAAAAACAAAGTTACATTCGAGGTATGCTGCGAATGATAAGTTGCTTGTGCTCTCAACCAAACTGTCAAGACATCAAATGATGACATGTGTATCACCATGGCAACCTCAGATCAAACAGAGGCTAAGATAGCAGCTTCCTTGGCTGTACAGGATAGGAGGGTTTAGTTCTGCTTTAACTACTTGCCCTCCAGAGGATTTACCCTCCTTTCCTGACCAGGCCATTTTTTGCGATACGGCGCTGCGTTACCTTAATTGACAATTGCGCGGTCATGCAACGCTGTACATAAATTAAATTTATGTCCTTTTTTCCCACAAATAGTACTTTCTTTCGGTGGTATTTGATCGCCTGTCCGGTTTTTATTTTTTGCGCTATAAACAAAAAAGTACAACAATTTTGAAAAAAAAAACCTATATTTTTGACTTTTTGCTATTAAACATGTCGAGTAAAAAAATGTTAAAAATAAAATTACTTCATAAATTTAGGCCAAAATGTATTCTGCTGCATGTCTTTGTTATCAAAATCCCAATACGTGCAAATTAATTGGTTTACATGAAAGTCATAGCGTCTACAAATGGCAGTATATATACTGGGATTTTTATTTTCAGCGACTTATAGTGGGACTGCGGTGGACATTCTGATACTGGGGGGGGGGGGGGACTGACTAACTGCCACTGGCATCCCCAGTGACACCAATACAGTGATCAGTGCTAATAAAAATCACTGACACTGTACTAATTGCACTGGGCAAGAAGGGGTTAACATCTGGGGCGATCAAAGGGATAACTGTGTGCGGTGTGTGTTTTACATTATGTACTGTGTGCGATTTACTAGGGAGACATGCTGTGCAGAGATACAAAGCAGCATGTTCGTTGTTTACATACAGACCTCTCTCGTCAGCTCCTCTGACGATCACCTAGTCCCGGACAAGAATTGGTGGCCGGGACCCAGTGATTGACATGCCGAGAAGCCGTGGGTAGGGAGCGTGCAAAACAAAATCACGTACATATACACATGA
This sequence comes from Staurois parvus, assembly GCF_062004578.1. Taxonomy (NCBI): domain Eukaryota; kingdom Metazoa; phylum Chordata; class Amphibia; order Anura; family Ranidae; genus Staurois; species Staurois parvus. The sequence continues at coordinate 3,139,691 of NW_028318370.1, forward strand.
TTTTGCGCATCCCTGCCCCAGTACTTCTGCCATAGGGCAGTCAGGAAGCGGTTAAAGGCTAAGTTCACAATTTTTTTTTTAGGAATAAAATCCAGCTCCCCCATGCACCGATATTTCATCATCGTACCTCAGTTGTAAAAATATTCAAGCTCTCTTTGATCTGGAGAACAAGGCCTTGCCTTAGCCTTTGGTGAATTTCTTAGAAAGCTTTTTCAATTCCTGGAATGTAGACGGAGGACAGAGGGACCAGTAGGACCCCAGAAGCAGATTACCAGCTGAGCTCATTAGCGTGCACATCCTGCACAGACCTCATTAGCGCACACATCCTGCACTGACCTCATTAGCGCAAACATCCCGCACTGACTTCATTAGCAAACACATCCTGCACTGACCTAATTAGCGCAAACATCCCGCACTGACCTCATTAGCGCGCACATCCCGCACTATCATTAGCGCGCACATCCCGCACTGACCTCATTAGCGCGCTCATCCCGCACTGACCTCATTAGCGCGCTCATCCTGCACTGACCTCATTAGCGCAAACATCCCGCACTGACCTCATTAGCATGCATATCCCGCACTGACCTCATTAGCGCGCTCATCCCGCACTGACCTCAGCGCGCACATCCCGCACTGACCTCATTAGCGCGCACATCCCGCACTGACCTCATTAGCGCGCACATCCCGCACTGTCCTCATTAGCGCGCACATCCCGCACTGACATCATTAGCACGCACATCCCGCACTGACCTCATTAGCGCACACCCATCAACTATTTTTCACAGCATCCCTGGTATCTCTTCCCACGTGCATTTGCTTGGCTACCCCAGCGTCTCTTCAGATGGGCTCAGGCCGCATGCAGCCCACTGATGTACTGCAAGGGCCTGCTTGATTGGATAGATGCGGTGTCCTCATATCATATAGTTTTGGTAAACCTAAAGGAGATTGTACAATCACATTGTATAGTGTATGCCCACATTTATACACCTAAAATTACCTAGTTGCGTTATCAGTGTCATTAATTGTTAGCACACCAAACACACATTTTGTCATTTAAAAAAAACGGGTGACAAATGCAGCAAAACGCGCAGTAAAAAAAATGTGCAACACGCCAAAATATTCCATGAGCCACTTTGCCACGTGTGTAGCACAGCCCATTGAAATCAACAGGCTGTCCTATGTGTGTCTCAGGAAAAATGATACCAAAAAAACTCGCTCCCTCTACTGAAAGTGAAATCGGTGCGTTTACACCGAATAGGCTCCATTCACATCTTGTGTGTTTCCGAACGCATGGCAGACGGCACAGAAAATACACACTTTGCCATGCGTCTCAGAAACACAGGCCCTTGTACTACATAACTGATGGGAGGAAGTCCAGAGTGGTGAACACCCCCTATCACCCCTCTTCTGTGATGCAACCAGGAAGTGAAGGCTTCTGGGAAGAGGCCTACAGGAAGTGAATGCTGAGAGACCATCGACAAGAAATGATGCAATCTGAAAATCTGTTCAAATCTCACAGAAACTGACAAAAATATGAAACGGCGTGTGGATGAGGTGAGAGAGAAGCACATTGGGATGGCTAGGCCAGAAATGGCATTGGAAAACGTTTCTAAATATTACGAAAAGTGAAATTCTGCCCCAAAAGGTGAACTTGTCCTTTAACCTCTTCACGCCGGCTGCACACAAATGTGCGACCTCCCGGCGTCTGAGCCTAGACGCCGAGCAGCCGCGCATTTGCGTGCAATTAAAAAAGGCCATATGTGCCGAGAGCGCGCGCCCTGCGCGCTGCCAGCACGTATGTCCGGTACTCACAGAAAGGTCCCGATCTCCTCTTTCGATCGGGACCTTTCCTCATCATGTGACCGCCGTCACGGCAGTCACATGACCCTAAACCCCGCCCCACCTCCCCGCTTCTGGAACCCTTAAAGGTCCGGGAGGCGCCGGCGTGAGGGGTTAAGGCTGACATATAGTAAGAGCTCGTTCACACTTGACTTTATTTCTAACTCTTGCCAAACGCCCCCTATAGCGTTTGACAGGCGTTAGGGAAGCATTTTTAATGCTCCCCAAATGCCCTATGCGCGGTCTTGAGGCGGTTGATAGGCGTTTACCAAGTGTTAAAACCGCACCACAAACGCCTATTATTAAGTTAAATGGTATTAACGCTCCGCAAACGTCTCGCAACCGCGTCTCAAACGCCTGCCAGGTGTTTGAGGAGTGGCACCATAGACTTGAATGGGAGGCTTCAACTCCTCCTGACTAGACATGAGGCGTCCGTTTTGCCGCGACGCTAACGCTTCAGTGTGAACAGCACTGTGTGCTGCCATGTGCAGAATTTTCATAAGCATTTGAGAAGCGTTAATGCTTCCCAGACGCCTGTGTGAGGGCTGCTGACAAAGCTAGTGTGAACGTAGCCTTAGGCTCTATTCACACTGAGCTGAGTTTTTTTTTAGGGGTCTTTGAGCAGTTTTTTTTAGCAGATTTGCAAATTATAGGCATTTTCCATTTAGGCGTTTTTGCTGTGGCCAACAGAAATAGCTGCTGTTTGAGCTGAAAATGCCTGAAAAGACACTTGAAAAAAACGCTTGAAAAAAACGCTTGAAAAATTCAAGCCTATTCAAGTCTATGGGGACAAAACGCTCAGATGTGCCTGAAAAGTAGAGTCAAGTACTTTTCTGAGCGTCAAGCGTTTTGCTATAGGCGAGGAAATGCTCATATGTAAACAAGGGCCATAGAAATGAACAGGACTTTGTAAGTAGCCTTAGTCTAAGTTCACACCTATGTCTTTTTCAGCAGCATTTTGCTATATATGTGTGTATATATATATATGTGTGTGTGTGTATATATATATGTGTGTGTGTGTATATATATATGTGTGTGTGTGTGTGTATATATATATGTGTGTGTGTGTATATATATATGTGTGTGTGTGTGTGTATATATATGTGTGTGTGTGTGTATATATATATATGTGTGTGTGTGTGTATATATATATGTGTGTGTGTGTATATATATATATGTGTATTCAGTACATCACTGCAATACATGCTGATTTCCCCATGTATTGTCTCTTTAAAGCACTGCAAACACAGTAGGGCCTCATCCTCACTGCAGCTCAACATGCCAGGTTTACAGGGTTTTGACTTTTTTTTCCTCTCTGCCTCTAAATGCCCCTCCATGTTATGGGGTTGATTTACTAAAGACAAACAGACTGTTCACTTTGCAAAGAGCATTTTCTCCCGAACTTAGTACATGAGGGGAAGCTCTGCTTATTTTCAGCATCTAAATGTGTGCAAGAAAAAAGAGTCTCTTTTTTTTATTTTCCTTGCATGTGATTGGGTATTCTTTGCAAAGTGGAGCTTTACCTCATTTACTAAGCTCTGGAGCAATCGCACTTTGCAAAGTGCACAGTCTATTTGCCTTTAGTAAATCAACCCCAAAGTATTTCTGTTCTGACTCCTAATGGTCAAACAGTGCGGCAATGGAGAAAAGTGAGCAGGGGCGGACTGACCATTTGGAAACTCGGGCACTGCCCGAGGGCCCAGGGTCAGTAGGGGGGCCCCATGAGATGCCCCTGGTACCTTTCATAGGCTTTTTTGGGTGTGGTTTGAGTGTGGACGAGGACACAGGGGCCCCAAGATCCCTATTGCCCAGGGGCCCCATGAGTTTTCAATCCGCCCGTGGAAGTGAGGGTATGTGCAGCTTGGAATGATGGCAATTATGTGAACCTGTTGCTATGTCATGCATGGGCTATACAGATTGTCATACAGGTTCCATTCAAAGAAAAAAAATCCAGCACATCTCTGCAATATGGGCACATTTCCCCATGTTTTGCCTCCAAACTTCCTGTTGTGAGATGACCATGCTGCCTCTGCTGCATGGTAATCCCTGCCACAGTTCACACATGCTGAACTACAAAACACCACCCCCTATAATATAGCAACAAAAAGAGGCCAGATGTGCATGGGTATCTATTTAAACGTTTGGTATCGTTTTCAATGCAAGCAGTGTAAGTACCTGAATGTGACCCAAGATCAGCCTTTCGCAGTCCCTGTACAGCAGAGCTCAGACTGGGGGAAAAAGAAAGCAGAATAAGAAGCCATAGGCTGTGCTGCATTGCAATAAACTTGCTGATAGGAGGAGTGAGCAGAGTGACAGAGATTAGCTCATTAGTCTGCTACTTCTCCTTTGAAGGCCTCATTCACATTGGCACTCCACACTTTTTCATTTAGTGTTTTTTTTATAAAATTTTGCAAATAAATAATATTTCATCATAAATCTTGGCCAAAATGTATTCCGTTATCTCTTTAGTAAAAAAAAAAATCCAAAGTAGTTTATAACCAAAAATTATAATTTTTAAACATTTTTTTTTACATTTTTTTTATATTTTTTATTTTTTTACATACTGTCACCCTAGCAGTACAGTGTCACCATGGTGACACTGTACTACTTGTGGGGGTGATGATTTTTTTTTTTTTTTTACACTGATTGCTTTTACACCCATGTAGGATGTAAAAGCAATCATTTCTCTTTCTCTCTGTGTGCATTCTTGCACTCATTGAGAAGTACTGAGTGAGCTGTGATTGGTCACAGCTTGTCACATGGTACAAGGCTGTTGCGAATAGCCTTGTACCATGTGACCTCTGTGATCATTCACAGATTTCACACGTAGTAAGCAATGATGTCACAAGTGACATCTTGCTTACTACTTTGCATGTGATCACTGATTGGCCAATCAGTGATCACATGATCGGGACCTCGCACAGAGGTCCCGTCCGACGATCGGTGATTCACTGTGTCCGGAGGACACAGCGGGCACCGGATCACGGTGCTGCGCACTCCCAGGGAGCGCACACAAGCAGGGTGCGGGGAGGCCGTTTATAAACGGCCACCCGACCCTGCACTGCCACCGTCCAGCGGTTTATATGCAACGGCCGGTCGGAAGTGGTTAAAGCTGGCTTGGGCCCTTTTAGACACCTTCAGGCCAGGTTCATATCTGTGCGGTACGGTTTTTCCGTGTCACGTTTTTTGTGCGCTTTTTACACTTGTTAGGTGCCCTGCCATGAACCTCTATTAGAATGTCCATGCATTTTATGAAAGCACATCAAAGAAAGAGGCAGCATGCAGAATTTTGATGCGCTTTCATGAAAATGCGTATTGTAATAGAGTTTAATGGCAGCGCCTGTAAAACACACGTAAAAACGTAATGCGGAAAAACTGCACCGCACAGATGTGAACCAGACCTTAGATGCGTTTACATGCATTTAGAGATTATAATTGTGATCCGGATGCACAGAATTCTATTCTCACTAGACGGAGGTTTGTCCTCCTATTATATGGTTTTTGGTAAATCTAAACCAAAAATCTCCAGATAATTGTATAATGTATGGCCAGCCTTACACTCAATTTGAATGGAACCAATAAAAAAAAAATTGTCTGCATCTATATGAATGTAAAAATGTCCTCTAAGGCTGGCCATACATTATACAATTATCTGGAGATTTGTGGTTTAGATTTACCAAAAACCATATAATAGGAGGACAAACCTAAACAACACTTTCAGTTGTATACAATTAGGCAGGCCCTTGTACTACACAGTTGAAGGTAAATCTAAAGGAAATTGGGCAGAAAATTGGAAGATAATTGTATAAAGTATGGCCAGCCTTAGGCTACGTTCACACTATCGTTGTCAGCAGGCGGCAGAGAGGCATTTGGGAAGCGTTTTTACCGCTTCCCAAACGCCTCGGACAATTCTGCACATTGCAGCACATGGTACGCGGCAAAACGGACGCCTCTGGTCGAGTCAGGAGGTGCTGAAGCCTCCTATTCTAATCTATGGTGCCTCTCCGCAAACGCCCGGCCGGCGTTTGCGACGCGGTTGCGGGGCGTTTACAGAGCGGTAACACCATTTAAACTTCATTATAGGCGTTCAGTGTGTGGTGGATTGCTTTTCAGAGGGCATTATGTTGCCCCCTACCACCTGCTTTAACCCTTAACTCCCAACCCTCAACACAATGCATGCAGTTTTGGAGCAGCCCCATTCAGCTGGATGGGTCACATTTGACCATGAACAAATCAGGGCAGATCATTTTTGCATATGTAACAGAATCTAATATATAGGTGAGCGCTGGCGGTATCTGGGGAGCAGCTAGCACACAAGGTGAAGGTAACAATCCCCTTACAATAGTAATGTAAGAAAGTGCAGCGCTTAAAAAAAAAAAAAAAAAAAAAATATTGCGGAATGGTAAAGTGTAACACATAAAAGTGCAAAAAAATATGTTTTTTGCACTTTTATGTGTTGCATTTTACCATTCCGCAATTTTTTTTTTCTTTTTTAAGCGCTGCACTTTCTTACAGATCATTTTTGCAACACTGGGATGCAAAACATTGGGGAATGTGTATATCCCTGCAAGCTGCTTGTCTTTGCATCTTAAAGGGGAGTGGTAAAAGCACAGCTCAGTTGCATGTTTTCAGCCCCCCACGCAAAAGAAAAAAAATCAGGTCCTCTTCCTCACCAGACAAATCTCAGAACTGAATACAAGTCCTTTGGCAGGTAAAACTATTCCCTAAGGCCCCCTTCACATCGGAGTCTAACGGAATCACACGCAAAAACACACATTTCTGCGCATGTTTCTGTTACACTCAAAACACAGCAAACTGCGCATTTCTATGCTATTCCTTAATGGCACCCCAAAACGCGCTAAAAAGTTTTTTTCATGCATGAAATGCGCAACAAACTGCTGTTCAAAAACGTGCCAAAGTCCACTTTCGGACCTGTTCTGATATGCTCAAAAAAATTAACAAAACATGGAATGCATGTTCTTAATGGCACACCAAAAAAAACGCGGTTTAACATGTGACAAAACACACAAAAATGCACCCAAAATGTATTAAAAACATAAAAAGTGCAAAAACGTGCTGTTCAAAAATGGGCCAAAGTCAGATTCAGGCTCCCCCCTCCCAAGTGTAGCAGAAACACGCATTTCTGCTGCGCTCAAGAAACGTTTGGGTGGCGTTCACCCCCAATGTGCTATAAAGGGCTGTTCATAAAAAAGCTCCTTGTTCACACCTGAGTGCAGGGAAACCGCGTGTTTCTCGTAACCCCTTCACGCCGGCGCCTCGCGGCCCTTTAAGAGTTTCTGAAGCCGGGAGGGGTATAGGGTCATGTGACCGTCATGACACGTTGTCACGGCAGTCACATGATCGGGAAAGGTCCCGATCGAAAGAGAAGATCGGGACCTTTCCGTGAATACCGGACGTGTGCTGGGAGCATGCTGGGAGCGCGCAGGGCGTGCACGCTCGGCACATATATCCTTTTTTAATAGAACGCAAATGTGCCCAAACGCCGGGAGGACGCACATTTGCGTTCGGCTGGCGTGAAGTGGTTAAGCTCAAATACAGGGAACACACCTTTTGGGAGCCATTCATTCCTAAAAGAAGTATGGGAGGGGGGTGTTCCCATTATACTTACCTAGGTGGATGCAGCATCTGTCCCCCGTCAGCATGAGAACTCAGTGATCACATGATCACCGAGTTCTCACGGCCGCTCTGAGCGGAGACTGGGACTGTCAGTCACCACTGTCTGCTCTGCCCCCCGCCCCCCCCCCCCGCGCTCACTGGAGTGCTGGGCTGTGGAGGGAGCGGCTGGCTCGGGCTCCCAGCACTTTGCTGTCAGGCTAAGCCAGGTGCTGCTCCAGACTCTGGGATGGATCCCGATTGTGAAGTCGGGATCTTACCCCAGCCTGGACTGGCTGAGTGACGTCAGCTGACAGCGGACTTTAGGTTACAGGAGTGCAGAACGAACTGCACTCCTGTGATCCACAGGGGAAGTGCAGTCAAAAAAGCTTTGGTTGTACTTCTCCTTTAATGGCACCCCAGATGCGCTATCCTTTATGACTAAGTCCCGGATGTGACGAAACGCGTCAAAGGAAGTGACGTCGGACGTACAGCAGGAAACGGAAGTGGTACGGCGGCCATCTTAGAGTTTGGAAACCGCAGATAAATCCACCTGGAAGCTGCCTGGTAACCCTTTGAACTGGGAATACACTTACTACACTTGTTTTTATTTGTCTGATGTAAGCAGATTGATTAAAAGGTATTGTTCCATTTTCCAAACGGTGTTATACTATTATACTATTGCTTTTCACCTATATACGATTTGGAGGAATCTGTATGAGATCTGGGCAAGGCTCATGTGGGACCATGATGGGAAGGTAATCAAAGTGGAAAGCTTCAGGAGTAGAGGAGAGGAGAAGAAGCGTTTCTGATGATACCTTCCATTGCTTTACAAGGCGTTTTATCTTATGATTTCTGGTAGGGGTATATTTGCTGATTTCAGTAGAGGTGACACATCACTGGAGTTGTTTTTGGCACAGAGTGAAGCACATCACTGATTTTGCACAGTGTTGGTTTATTTCACAAAAAATGTTTTGTTTTTTGCACTTTTTTTGCACTAAATAGAGTGATATGGAATATTGATATATACTAGGTATTGAGGTAATACACTATTGTGAGTTTGTTTATCTTTGAGGCATTCTTCAACTTCGTGGGAGCCAGAGGAAGGGCTTAACATCTTTAACCATTAGCCGCCCGGCCAATGGCCGTTTGGCGGCTTCAAAAGTGTTCCTGCATTCCGGGTGCACGCCATTTGGCGTGCTTCCGCACATGCACAGTTTGCGCTAATGCAGAGCGGCGCAGCAGCGCGATCTGTCACCGGCCGTGCACCTCGGACACGGCCGATGACAGATCCGAGTACCGGCTCCCGTTGCTGGTACCATGTGACCTGCTGTGACCAATCACAGCAGGTCACATGACAGTTGTATACAATGGATGGCTTCATTCACGCCATCCATTGTATACTAGTGCCTAGCTGTGAATGGTCACAGCTAATCACATGCACATGTCATGTGGTTAGCTGTGACCAAATCACAGCTAAGCACAAAAAAAAAAAAAACCTGAATGAATCGATTTAATTCAGGTAAATGCTTGCTTATAGCAAAGTAATTCTTTGCTATAAGCAAATTGTGTAAAAAAAAAAAAAAAAAAAATACTGATCACTTCCCCAAAGTAGTACAATGTTACTATGGTAACATTGTACTACTTTGGTCATAGTGAAATATGAAAAAAAATCTTAAAACAAATAAAAAAAAATGTAATAAAAAATTAAAAATAATAAAAAAATTAAAAAAAATTAAAAAAAAAAAATTTTTTTTTCATACTGTCACCAGTCAGTGTCCCTGTTAACCGCCATGCCAGTTATGTGATGACGCTGTACTGCACTGGTGACAGTATGTAAAAAAAAAAATAGTGAAAATAATTTTTTTAATTTTTTCATTTTCCAAAAAATTATGACAAAAAAATGCAACTTCAAAAAACTCGCCATGCCTCTTATGAAGTACGTCGGACTGTCTACTCTGCAAAAAGGGGTCATTTGGGGATATCTGTACTGTTCTGACATTCTTGGACCTCAAGAAATTAGATTGGCTGTCAGTACTTCAGGATTGATCAATATTCAGATCTATACCATAGTTTGTGAACTCTATAACTTTCCTACAAACTAAATAATACATCCTAATTTGGGTTATTTTCACCAAAGACATGTAGCAGAATACATCTCGGCCTAAATTTATGAAGAACAATTATTTATTTGTAAACTTTTATAACAGAAACAAAGAAAAATGTGTTTTTTTTTTCAAAATTTTTGGTCTTTTTTTGTTAATTTAGCAAAAAATAAAAACCCCAGCGGTGATTAAAAACCACCAAAAGAAAGCTCTAGTTGTGTGAAGAAAATGATAAAATTTTAGTTTGGGTACAATGTTGTATGACCGCGCAATTGTCATTCAAAGTGTGAGAGCGCTGAAACCTGAAAACTGGCCTGGGCAGGAAGGTGTAAAATTGCACGGTATTGAAATGGTTAATGACACTGGGTATTAATTTCATTATATGTGTGAAGAGGACTTTATTTACTTCATTTTTTCATTTTATCTCATTCATTTATTTTATTTCATTTTATTTATTTATTTTTGTATTTGTAATTTTTGGAGATTTATTTCCTAGGATTTGTTTGCCACTAATTATAGGGTGGGGATTCTATAAGGTGGGGACTCATTCACATTGCTATATGATTACTTACACTTTCAAGGGTGAAAGTTTTTTTATGAATATCGGGATAGTTTAGTAGATTTATTGGGTACCGTATTTCATATTTATATAATGGCCATTTTGTCATGCGAAAAAGGTGTAGAAACATGAGGAAGGGGCCAGACCCGGCTCCAAAAAAGGGGTACAGGAACTACCTACGTGCGTTTTTCACTCACTAAATTGATAAAAAAAAAAAATTGCAGAATAAAAACACACAGGGAAATGCGAAGTATAAATGCCGCCTTATATGTATATCATCTGTGGAATTCACATTCTGCCTGCGTTCAGCTGGAAGGTCACATAAGACCCCATATGGGGCTCATTCACTCGGCTAACACACAGATTGAAGGAAAAAATCCGTTATTTTGATGAGTTATTTTTAGCTCATTCAATCCTTCAGCCAAAGCTGTGATATACATCTATAATCTCCAGGCTATTTTATATTGATTAGTGTGATTAATCCTAGATCAATATCTATTAATTAGGAGACAGAAATATGGAAATGAAGATAAATATATACGACGTTATTTCCTGTGATAATAAAAGCCGTGTGCCATTCCTTATACTGTATAATGAGATGTGTGTGCGGTCATGCAGCCTCTTTCTGGGAGCATTTTTAAACCAGCCAATCAGGCTGCAGCACACAGCTGGTGGGCGGAGCTTATAGGAGCAGGGGGAAGTGGGCGGAGCTTATAGGAGCAGGCTGAGGGAAAGTGGGTGGGGCTTATGACATCACAGTGTGCAGTGGGCGGGGCTTGTGATCACAGTGTGCACTGGGCGGAGCTTACTCTAGCTGCCCCCAGAACATCTGTAGGCGTGAGAGGGTGAAGGTGTTCAGTGGCTTTGCTCCACATTCAAGATGACTTGCTACGTGAAAATTACGATTTTCTTTTTAGCTACGTTGATATTTCTCCAGCCTTCCTACGGGAGACCAAGTAAGTTTTTTTTACAATTAGAATTTTATTAGTAAATTGTATTTCCAACATTATAATTACGTTTATCAATCTTCATAATGCCCTTCTACGGCACATAATGTCATATAGATTTTATGGAGATGTTACGGTTTCTATAAAATTGATATGAAACGCCACAGAAAAGCATCATGAAGCATTATTACACAGAATTATAATGTTGGTATAAGAATTCTTTAGTCGGGTTAGATTGGTAGAATCGGGAATATAAATTCAGATCTCAGAGCTAAAATCCCATGATAAAGATCTTTAAATTAAAAAAAAAAGTCACATGACATGCCAGCGGGCAGATGTGAATGAGCCCCAACCAACCTTATGGCAGCAATGAAGTCCAATCCATTTCCTGCCAATCCACCTCCTTCAAGGGAAAGCTGGGGCTCTGACAGGGTCACCAAACCCCCCCCCCCCCCATTGCCAATGGACCCCCAGAGCTCTCCTTTGACATACGCTCCTCTCCAGCTTGACCTTTCAATATGTTACCAACTGCCAACTGTTTACTCCTCTCTGCCCACTCCTGTTGCTAGTTTCCAAACTGCCAGCTGCTATGGCTGCCTGTGAACCTGTGTTGGTGAATGGCAGGCGTTGCTTACATTCCCATGCAAGTCTATAGGAAAGCAAAACCCCCCTTTACCACCTCATTACCCGCCTTTTACACCCCCTGTCCCGTCACAGACATTTTCCAGGGCTGTGATAGGTTGACTGACAATGATTCCGTCATGCAGCACTGTACACAAAGTAATTGATTTGAGACCAACAGAGCTTTCTTCTGGTGGTATTTGCTATATTCTGGGTTTTTTATTTTCAAGGAAAAATGGCCAAAAATGTAGAAAGATTCCATTAACTTCTGTCATAATACCAGAACAGTACAGTGTCCGCCCCCCCCCCCCCCAAAAATGACCCTTTTTTGGAAAAAGGACACCCCTAGGTGATCTTGTTTTTAACCACTTGAGCTCCAGAGGATTTACCCCCCTTAATGACCAGGCCTCTTTTTGCTACTCGGCGCTGCACTAATTCAACTGATAATTGCGCGGTCATGCAATGCTGCACCCAAACGAAATTTACGTCCTTTTTTTCACACAAATAGAGCTTTCTTTCGGTGGTATTTGATCACCTGTGCGCTTTTTATTTTTCACGCTATAAACAAAAAAAGGCCAAAAATTTTGAAGAAAAACAATATTTTTTATTTTCAGCTATAAAAAATATATAGTAAACTCAATGTTGGTTATAAATTTAGGCCAAAATGTATTCTGCTCCATGTTTTTGGTAAAAAAAATCCCAATAAGTGTATATTGATTGCTTTGTGTGGAAGTTATAGCGTCTACAAACTATGGTATAAATACTGTAATTTACGCCATTTTTCTGCTATACAGCGCTGCGCTAGTTTAACGGACAATTGCGCGGTCATGCAATATGGTACATAAATGAAATTTACATCCTTTTTTTCCCCACAAATTGAGCTTTTTTTTGGTGGTATTTGATCGCCTGTGCGGTTTTTATTTTTTGCACTATAAAAAAAAAAGGCTGACAATTTTGAGGATAAGAAAACAATATTTTGGACTTTTTGCTATAAAACATGTCCAGTAAAAAAAAAATGCAAAAATCAAATTTAGTCATAAATTTCTGCCAAAATGCATTCTGCGACATGTCTTTGCTAAAAAAAAACCCAATACGTGTAAATTAATTGGTTTACGTGAAAGTTATAGCGTTTACAAATGGCGGGAAAGATACTAGGATTTTTAGGGGTTTTTGTTATACTAATAATGGCGGCGATCAGCGAATTATGGCGGGACTGCGGCGGACATTCTGACATTGGGGGGTACTGACTTGGGGTCACTGACATCCCCAAAAACACTAATACAGTGATCAATGCAAAAAAAACAAAAACTGACACTGTACTAATGGCAATGGGGAGGAAGGGGTTAACTTTATTTTGCAGGGAAGGGTTATAGGAGTGAGGGGAGTGTTTTACTAGGGGGCGGGGGTGTGTACTGGGCGGGACAAGGCTGATCGAGAAAGAGAAACTGTTATTTCTCGATCAGCTCATCCTCGAGCTGACAGGGAAGTGACAGAGAGCACAGCTACTGCAGCTGTGCTCTCTGTCACTGTTTGCCGCCGTTCGCCGGGAGATAGCCGCTAAGGAGCGGCTGTGACCCAGCGACTGACATCTGGGGCGGTGATCCGCGGGACAAATAGGGCGGCGGCGCGCCTCGCGCACCCTCCCTATTTGTTTACAAAACACACGTTTTAAAACGTGGTTTTGCCTGCGAGTGCCGCCCTGCCGCCGTATATGTACAGTGGCTGGGCGGCATGCGGTTATACTCTGATTCTAAGGGTAAAAATGAAACATAAAAAACATAACAAACATGTCATACTTGCCCGGTCTGTGGAATGGTTTTACATAGGGGGCAGCCCCCATCCTCCTTGAGTCCCCTGCTACCACTCCTGGCCTCTCCAGAGTCATTCCCTGCGTTTATATCCATTTAGAATTGTCAGATTTGACAGTGGCAGAGTGAATGAGGCCTAAGTCACCCACTGAAGCCAAGTGCAATTCTTCCATTGATAGCAGAGAATAACAGGTCCTGGATGCAAACCGTTTGCGTACCAAGCCGCTCATGTGTCCCTAGCTGCATGTAATTGCTCCTTCAGCATGCCATTGATTTGTATTGGTTGATCTGCCACAGCTTAGCATAAATGCATGGCTGTACCCACTGTAGGAATACGCTGATCTGGATGGTGTAGGGTCATAAACAGTCAAGTGAATGAGCCCTTAAAAGTTTAATGAATGAAAAAGTAAGAATTGAATGCATGGTAGCAAAATGTACTGTAGGAATTTGTTGCTAACAATATTTTTTTTTTCTATTTAGTTCTTGGTGTACCAATGGAAGACCTGAAGTATGATGACTTTGGAAAATCCGAGGAAGTCTATGGCTTGGGTGTTACATCCCAAGAAAAGCCAAGACCAACTCAGGAAGACCTCTATACTTCTTGGGGTGTTACACCCCAAAGAGTGCTACAAACGACTAAAGATGCAGATCTCTCCAAAATAGAAGGTAAGAATGTTGTTTCTCTTTCTTCTACTTTCCATTTCTTTAAAGTTCTCCTCAAAACTCAAGAAGCCATGCCTATAAAGCTGGCCAGAGACAGATCAAAATTCATCCGGTTCAGCAGGAACCCTGGGTCAGGGTGGTTGTACCAAAGTTGATCGATTTTCGTTCCATTACTGTTGATGGCTATAGCAGTGATCATTGTTTCCTGACAGCTGGGAAACCTCCCGATGTCAGAATATAAAAGCTCCACGGGAGGGATTCCCCTATCCATACTAACTGTGTAGATGGGGGAATCGAGTGATTTTCTTTCCCGCAACCCATGGTTGCAGGGAAGAAAACCAATTAATGCAGAAGTCCCCAACCCCCAGGATGCAGACTGGTGCCAGTCCATGACCTGTTGGGGGTTGGATTACGCGGCGGATGAGTGAGCCAGGCTTGATTTGTATTTACAGCACACTATCCCCACCTTCTCCATGCACTGCCTACTCATCCTGCCTCAGACGGATGCCCCCTGCTAGCCGTGAACTGGTACTGCGTTTCCCATTGGACTGTTTGTAGTGCAGCACCCAGTGTGTTATGTATGAAGGGGGAAGAACACCACAATAGAAATTATGTCCAACTATGTAAGTACATGTCATCTTGGCCTGTCTGTTTCTGCAGCTGGGGGGGGGGTAGTACTACAGACTGAGGCTCTGCACTGTTGGGGTTACATATATGGCATTCCCTGTATGACAGGGTACATAGCTGAATAAACTCCTCCAGGAAGATTACCATGCTTTGGTAGTATACAGGGTTCAGCAGGCTCCTCCAGGAGGACGACATGTCTTAGCATTAACTTCAGATAGTATACACTCGCCACAAAAATAGTTTTCGTAGGTGTACCGCAATGTGAATTAGCCCATAAAAGTTAATAAATAAAAATGTATAAATTTAGCATACAGTAGCAAAATGTACCGTTATACTAATGGCATCTTTTTTTCTATTTTAGATTCTGAAAATTCTGTTCGAGAGTTACTTCGTTCCATTTTGCGTGAAGAGACTGGACAGCAGGAATCGGATGACTACAATAATGGTAAGGATATTATTTGTCTTTTCATTTCTTTAAAGTGCTCCTCACAACTCAAAGAAGCCATGCCTGTCAAAGTAGAGGCTATCTACTTACCTTTCCCATGGTGGTTGTGTTGAAACCTCACCACTTTGCTGATCCCTAGTCCCTGGGTCAAATGCTTGCCCCCCACCAGGTGAGAAAAACAGCAGCAGGTGAGAGAAACTCAGCAGCAGGCACTATATACCTGGCAATTGATTTATACAGGCTTCTGGCAACACCCGACTATAAGCACCTGGCTGTACCTGCCGCAAAAATACGCTGTTTTGGGCAGTGAATGAGCCCGCAGTAAATAAAAAGATACTAATTTAGCGTATGATGGCAAAATGTACTGTAATACTAACGGCATTTTTTTTCTCTTTTAGAACCCAATGAACTCTTCGGTGGGATGCTTCGTTCCTTAGGAGTAGATGAGGACAACTTTGGTAACCATAGTGCATCTGAACAAGACACAGATGGTAAGATTATTTATTCTTTATTCTACCTTCCATTTCTTTAGCCTGGGTCCACACATGTACGGCGCAGGACACTGCATGTAATTCCGATAGGAATCGCACCCCATTATTATTCAAATCACATGCGTTTTTTTGCAGTGAAATTTGAGCTCATTCATTTTGCATGGCTCCAATTGCACCGCACCCACAAGAAAAGGTGCAGACAGGCAGTTTTTTTTTTTTGCCGCACTGGAATCTGATCGCATGAGTGTTCACACCCATGCGATCCAATTCTGGCAATCGTGTTTTGCGACCTGTTTGGGGGGTGTTGGGGAAGATCGCATGAACACAGTGTAGGGAAACACACAGGATTTGTGTTTCCTGCACCGCACATATGTGAAACTAGGCTGAAAATGACCCACAAAACTCAGAGCAGCTTCAATCAGGTCTGCAAAAATTAAAAGTCAGCAGCTACAAAAAGTGTAGCTGCTGACTTTTAACAGACAGACACTTACCTGTTCAAAGAACCAGCAGCCTCCTCACCCAAGCTATTTCTTTTCCAGTCGTTGGGTCCCAGGTCCCATGTTATCTGTGGGCAGCCAGCTGTGACTGCTTGTGGCTTTCTGGCTGCCCACCGCGCTGCGATTTGAATGGTCTTACAGCCTTCTGAGACCTGGGACCAAAAGGTTGCAGGCAGGGAGGGGTAGAGGAGAACTTCCGCTGGAATTGCGGCAATCCAACCAAAAGTGGGAGCAGGTACCTGTCAAAACCAGGTACCCGTTTCAACTCACTTCCCCCCCCAAAAAATATCCCAAATATAGCAGGGGAAGGGGGGGGGTAGGGGGAAGAGCGGACTTCCCGTTGTGGGTGAAGTTCTGCTTTAAGGAAGCCATGTCTGTAAAAGAAGAGGCTGTATACCTACCTTTCCTGTGGTGGGTGTGTTGAAACTCTACCATGTTGCCGATCCCTAGCCCCGGGTCAAATACCTGTACCCAACCCCTCCCCAACACACGCAGTGGTACCATTTGCCGGCACATATTTCCATATTAAAATACAAGCTGCCAAGAGACACCACATCATCGATTCCTGTGGTGGGTGTGTTGAAACTCCACCATGTTGCCGATCCCTAGCCCCGGGTCAAATACCTGTACCCAATCCCTCCCCAACCCATGCAGTGGTACCATTTGCCGGCACATATTTCCATATTAAAATACAAGCTGCCAAGAGACACCACATCATCGATTCGATTTATACAGGCTTCCTATCACCGGCTGAACGTAGACACCTGGCCGTACCCGCTGCAAAATGAAGCTGTTTTGGGTGGTGTACAGCCATGTGAATGAGCCCTTAATAGTTAATAAATCAAAAGATACTTATTTATCATATGATGGCAAAATGTACTGTAATACTAATGGCATCTTTTTTCTATTTAGCTTGGAAGAAAAACCACGAAGATGTTCTTGAGTACATCAAAGAAGAGAATGAATACAACAGCTCGGATGGTACATACCTGAGAGAGCTGCAACCAGCTAATACAGCTTCCTATAATGATGATGATGGTAAATATATTATTTTAATTTATTCTACTTTCCTCAAATTGTAAAGAAGCCGTGCATGTAAAATAGGCTATAGATTTACCTTTCCAGTGGTCCTTGTGTTGAAACTCCACTAGCTGCTGGGTCAAATGCTGTGGTTCCATCTGCCGGCATGTATTTCCAGCAGTGAAGTACGAGCGAGAGAATCCACAGTGTGTGTGTTTCTTCTACAGGACCCTGTAGTGACGGCGTGACTTCATCATGCTCACACCACTGGTGCTATATGTACACTTGGCGTCCTATCACTATGACGTTACATCTCTAGCTTCCTAGGTTAAGGTGGAATTCCAGCCTCGATCATAGTGAGCTTAGAATGGTTCCCCCTTTTTAACCTTCAGTCTAGTTATGTGGCTCCAAGTGGCTGGCTTCATTCAGGGGAGCCAACAACGGATGCCCCATAATAATCCTATGGGTGACATCTGTGGCAAGACGTCTGTCTGAGAACCAGTCATGGGTCCAAATGAAATGAAGTGGTCCAGAACTTCACATTTTTAATTTGAATAGCATAATGAACATTTAGCTCATGCAGCTGCTTAATACCGGTGGAAGAGAGAGGGAGAAAAGCCGGCTTTCAGCAGTTGCAGGAGGTAAATGGAGAGGTACCTGTATATACCGCCCCCCCCACCGCCCATCCTGTCCAAGTGTAAAACAGATTGGTGCAGTGTTACAGGTCGCAAATGCAACCTCTGGCACTACACCAGTGGTTGGGGGGGTGTTGTAAAAACTGGTCTCAACTCGGCGGATTTTACTGCCCCCCCCAAACCAGCCTTTACTGTCCTGAGCCCCCTAAAAGGTTGCTTTCACGCTGATAACTAACCTTCCTCATATTTGACTATTTTCAACTACCTTTGTAAAGCTGTCCAGGGTAGAATTTCAAATGAAAAATTAGGAAAAGAAGGTTCTAAGAAAGTTCTTAATTTTTAACTATAAGTCGGATCAAATCGATGTTCGCTTTTTAACTGCAGCGTTCTGACATTTTTCGTACAAATTTTTCTAAGACTTTTCCCAAGATTTTTATTTAAAATTCTATCTGTCTATGGCCAGCTTTAGGAAGAAAGTGTGAAGTGTCTGGTGTATAGGGGGTCAGTGCAATGTCTTCATCCCTTTCCTCTCCTAATACCATCACTTAGGGCAGGCAGCTCAGTGCTGAAATAGGCCACTTTCACTGCGGCCAGATCTGTTTTGCTCAGTAGGGGATCTATCCATTGATCCCCCGATGAGCAGAGCGGGCAGATGACAGGCCTGTGACCGCTACACTTATGCGGAGCAGACACAGCCCACTCTGCTCTATGAGCAGTCAGATGTAAACGGACTGATTGTCTGTTTATGTCCGTCTGCCTTCTGATCCGATTCGGCCAAAGGGGGACGGATCCCCTTCTGTTTGTTTTTGCAGGATTGGATCAAAGGTAGGCGAGTGTCAATGGACACTAGTCTGTTTACATCCACAACTCCATAGAGGTGAATGGAAGGTCCGATCAGGTCCACCCCAAAAATGGACAGGCAGACCTGACTGAACCGCTCACATGAAGGAGGCCATAAAGACACACTGGGGGCTATTTACTAACACTGCATGGTGCAAAATCTGGTGCAGCTCTGCATAGAACCCAATCAGCTTCCAGGTTTTATTGTCAAAGTTTAACTGAGCAAGCTGAAGTTAGAAGCTGATTGGCTGCCATGCACAGCTGCACCAGATTCTGCGTGCTCCAGTTTTAGTAAATCTCCCTCTGGCTCACAGTGAATAATGAATGCTGACAATTCAAATGTAATTCATTTACATGATCTAGCTTCTAATCTTTTTGTTTTGTTTTCTTTTATAGAACCAACAACACCTGACGTTCTGAGACCTGAAGAGCGGATGGCACGTTCAAAAAGTAAGTTTAAAATTCAAAATTTAATTCAAAATGCCTTTGATTGAATATTTCATTGCATATCTGGTTGTTGATGCCACAAAAGAGATATCTTAAGCCAGCCATAGATGGTTCGAATCTCAACCAGTTCAGCAGGGACCGTCCAAAATTCAATCTATGTATGGGCAGGCTGATTTTACCCAAGTCAATCCATCGATCGACTTTAGTACAACCAGCATATAATAACTAGCAATAATCACCGTGCCCCCCCCCCCCCCTCCCCGCTGGGAGCACACAATGGCTCCACAGGAGGGATTCCCCCATCAACACTGACTGCATTGAAGGGGGAATCAAGTGATTTTCTTTCCTGCAACCCGTGGATGGATTCCACATTCAATCATGCCTTCAAAATTAGGAGGCGGAGTTGAGTCAGTATCCCTTTCTTTTAGCTTTTTGAGAGTATTCTATAATTTGTGGAAGGGCTCCTCCGCCTATGTCTAGGGGACAGGAAAAGCAGTTTTACTTACTCATTTCTCCGCTACCCTGGTAGGCGGCGCTCTACTATGCTCTGGCAGTCGACTATCCCTCGCCATCTTCACGTCCAGTGCAGGGCTATGGGCCATGCTTTGGTCTTGATGATGTCCGAGGGCATCTGAATGCTGGAATATAGGGAAGAAGCTGCTGTGGGGACTGGCAGTGCGGGAGCTGAGGATCGGGTAAGTAAAAGTGCTTTTGTTCCCCTAGACCTCAAAAAGCATTCAACACTTGCAGAGCTGAGGCAGGCCCACTGAAAGTGGTCTTTTTTTTGTACTTTTTCTGGAGTTCAGCTTTAGGGCTGGTTCACACCAGGAAGCGCACAGGAACTTTCTCAGCCCGTTCATTTGAATTAACCGCCCCAAAAGTAATACATGCACTAATTTAAAAAACGCACTGCAACTGGATTACATGGCACCTCTGTACTGTGCAATCCGGAGCAGGTAAATGCACAGTGTTTGGGGTGTCGTAAGCACTGCTTTGAAACCCGCTGCAGGTCATAAAGACAGTGCATTTTAAATGTAGTGCGGGAAACACACAATGTAGTACCTTGCAATCTGGTTGCAGTGTACCTTTTAAATTCGATCATGCGCTACTTTTGGTGCGGTGTAGTGCAATTTCAGCCCATTCAAATGAATGGGTTGAAAACACACTGCACTCTAACCACACAGCAATCACACAAACGCGAGTGCATTCCTGTGCGATTCCTGGTGTGAAGCGGCCTGAAAGCAGGAAATAGGGTGATGACAAATTCACATTAAACTGAATCTTGCCCTCTTACAAAGCAGTTTTCTAACTTTTTTTTTTCTTTTACAGAAGCAAGATTTATCTCCAAAATCAAGAAGTTCTTTTCTGAGGAATTTGAAGAAACAGAAGAAACAGAACCCATTAGGCCGTCATTTTCAAATATAGCGCCTGGTAAGAATCGCACAATTGGATAAATATAAATGTATTTGTATTTACTATGTACATCTGTTTGTACATATTGTATCTCATGGAAAGATTGTATTAATTGTATTTATTTCATTGTTCCACAGTGCGACCAAAACAGAAGCCCTCACTAACAGATGCGCTCAAGAGTGATATTGGTTCGAAGGAAGAAAACGTTGCCAAAAACATCAGATCCTACCTTAATAATGCACTTCTGCTATCAGGATCGCTTTACGTGATCTTCAATGTCTTTCTACTGTTTACCCTCTTATACTTCGTAAGTATTAATTTCTACCATCATGTTGTCTGTTTATAAAAACATTTGGGGGCTATTATTTCAAGCATTTGCCCAACCATCAAGAATTGTGACCATATTTTGCCTACTATGCTGATTTTCATAGTCTCATCTAGTGGTAATGCAGTATTTTCCAGATTTAAGGTATTTGAAAAATAAAAGCATTATAGCCACTAAATGAAGCTGATGATCAAAGGACATCAAAATGTGGTCAGAATTCTTGACAGCTGGGTGAATGCTTGTGACGTTCAACCAATTTTTTTTTTTGTGCAGAAATAGACCTTTATATGTGAACTACTTATTTCTTTAAAAAAAACAGATTTTAATTGTGTCTATTTTTTTCATTTTATCAGAGACAACGGCTGAAACGCATGAAATCAGAGCCTGACCTGGAAAGTGGAGAATGGAGTGATCCAGAAGAACAAGAAGGGACTTATCCAGAACAGTCTAATGTGGAATATGAAGAAGAGGGCTATTCGGGAGAACCTGGCAGGACATGTCCAGAACAGCCTGGTGTGGAACATGCAGTAGGGAACTGTTTGGAAGAACCTGGCTGGACTTGTCCGGAACAGCCTGGTGTGGAACATGCAGTAGGGAACTGTTTGGAAGAACCTGGCTGGACTTGTCCGGAACAGCCTGGTGTGGAACATGCAGTAGGGAACCGTTTGGGAGGAGCAGAAATGACCCATCCAAAAAAGCCTGCTACAAATTACCACAATGCAAGCCAGTCCGGGAAAAGCCAGTCCATGGTTGCTGGTCAAGGAGCACCCGCTGGTGTTCTTAACCAGTGAATAGCTGATTGGTAAAGTGGAACTTAAGTTAAAAAAAAAAATGCGCAGACAGGCAGGATTTTTAATGCAGAGGCATTAAAGCTACCTAACTGCCTGTCCACCTCCGTAAAGTGAGCCACGCAGGCGCAGCTCACTGTACCAATTCGGCAGTGCCGAATTAGACGGAACTCCAAAGCATGTGCGGGAGTGACATCATCCCCGCCCAGCCAATGACTCGGCCGCTAGCCGCCCAAAGATGTCAGCGGCCAAGCAGGGAGTTCTGGGACAGCACATTGCATGATCGGAGCTGAGTATGGTTCCACTTTAAGGACATGGCCGGATCTAGGGGGGTGTTGGGGTGGGCTGAGCCCCCCAGATATCTGTTGTGCCCCCCCTGGCTGACGGCCGAGTACCTTCCCCCACTTGGGGCCAGCCCGGGATGTGATTGCACAGCCTAGTGCAGCGATCTGTGTTCAGGAGAGGGGCTGTGCCCTCTCCCTACACACATCACACACAGGATCGCTAGCTAGGACTGCATATAGTTTAATTACCTGCACACATTTCCTTCTGCCAGGACTTGGAGGAGGCAGGGTGCAGGTAACGTGTGTGTTTGTGTGTGTGTTTGTGTGTGTGTGTGTGTGTAAATAATTTGAGATTAGGAGGATGTAGTTGATGAGGGACTACATTGCTGGAAGATGTAGTTGACGAGCATCTACATTACTGGAAGATATAATTGACGAGGATCTACATTACCGGAAGATGTAGGTGATGAGGGTCTACATTGCTGGAAGATGTAGTTGACGAGCATCTACATTACTGGAAGATATAACTGACGAGGATCTACATTACTGGAAGATGTAGTTGACGAGGATCTACATTGCTGGAAGAAATAATTGATGAGGATCTACATTACTGGAAGATGTAGGTGATGAGGATCTACATTGCTGGAAGATATAATTGACGAGGATCTACATTACTGGAAGATATAATTGATGAGGATCTACATTACTGGAAGATATAATTGATGAGGATCTACATTGCTGGAAGATATAATTGACGAGCGTCTACATTGCTGGAAGATATAATTGATGAGGGTCTACATTACTGGAAGATGTAGTTGACGAGGATCTACATTGCTGGAAGATGTAGTTGACGAGGATCTACATTACTGGAAGATATAATTGACGAGCGTCTACATTGCTGGAAGATATAATTGACGAGGATCTACATTACTGGAAGATGTAGTTGACGAGGGTCTACATTACTGGAAGATATAATTGACGAGCGTCTACATTGCTGGAAGATATAATTGACGAGCGTCTACATTACTGGAAGATATAATTGACGAGCGTCTACATTGCTGGAAGATGTAGTTGACGAGCGTCTACATTACTGGAAGATATAATTGACGAGCGTCTACATTGCTGGAAGATATAATTGATGAGGATCTACATTGCTGGAAGATGTAGTTGACGAGCGTCTACATTACTGGAAGATATAATTGATGAGGATCTACATCGCTGGACGATGTGATTGCCAATATGTTTGGCTGTACAGCAGCGCAATGTGCTGTGCTTCTGTACAATGCACTGCAATCACATTTGCAGCACCACTCTGGGCTGCGTTGCAGTGTGAATGGGACACAATTGTTTTCTGTGTGCCCTTGTGGCGACAGGTGTTTTAGAATGCAGTAAAACATCTATTGGGGCAGCACAGTGGCTAAATGATTAGCACTTCCACCTGACAGTATTAGGGTCATAGGTAACCACAAGAAAAATGGCAAAACACCTTGTCCCTCCGGGTGGACGCCATATGGCGTCCTTCCAGGCATGCGCAGTTTGCACACCTGCAGAGCCGCGCAGAAGCGCGATCTGTCACCAGCCGTGTAATTCGGACATGGCCGATGACAGATCTGTGTATCGGTCCCGTTGCCAGTACCATGTGACCTACTGTGACCAATTACAGCAGGTCACATGACAGTTGTATACAATGGATAGTTTCCTTTCATGCCATCCATTGTATACAAGAGTGTCTAGCTGTGAATGGTCACAGTGATCACATGCACAAGCTGGGCCAATCACAGCCCAGCCGTGTCATGTGATTAGCTGTGGTCAAATCACAGCTAAGCACAAAAAAAAAAAACAAACCTGAATGAATCGATGTCATTCAGATAAATGCTTGCTTATAGCAAAGTAACATCAGAAATGGAAAAAGCGGAGAACAAGAGATCATGATGAGTCCAGGAAGGAAGATACAGATAACATGGGCATTTGACAAAATGAAAGAAAACAAAGAGGTGAAAAAGGAAGAAATGAAAGAGGAAAGAGAGGAGAGGGCAAGAGAAGACATGGAGCAAGAAAAGCAGACAAAAGAAGACGGGGAGAGGGAGAGAGAAAGGAGGGCAAGAGCAGAGGAGAAGGCGAGGGAGGGGAGGGTGAGAGCAAAGAGGGCAAGAGAAGAGCAAAGATTACTGCAACCAAATGTATATAAGATCCATGAATATGGAATATGGAAGAGAGTAGAAAAGTAGACTATAGGAAAAAAAAATTGCAGTGTTTTTCAGTCAGGGTTTTGCAGCTGTGTGCTAGGAGGGAGGATGTGGAGGGGATTGAGATGGGGGTTGTGTTAGAAGGGGAATTTGGAGATTCGTGCAGGGAGGGGATTTGGGGGAGAGAATTTACAACTAGACATGTGCATGCCCTGCGTCCTTAACAACCGAGGACTCATTAGCTGTCAGTGGAGAAACCACTGAATGTAAAAAAAAAAAAAAAAGAATTGCCGGAGTACCCTTCCGGTCTGGCATGGATTTTAAAGAGAGGAGAGAGTTTAGAGAGTAGTGTAGAGTGTTTTGTAGAGTGCAGAGTGTGTTTTGTAGAGTGCAGAGTGTGTTTTGTAGAGTGTTTTGTAGAGTGCAGAGTGTGTTTTGTAGAGTGCAGAGTGTGTTTTGTAGAGTGTTTTGTAGAGTGCAGAGTGTGTTTTGTAGAGTGCAGAGTGTGTTTTGTAGAGTGCAGAGTGTGTTTTGTAGAGTGTTTTGTAGAGTGCAGAGTGTGTTTTGTAGAGTGTTTTGTAGAGTGCAGAGTGTGTTTTGTAGAGTGCAGAGTGTGTTTTGTAGAGTGCAGAGTGTGTTTTGTAGAGTGTTTTGTAGAGTGCAGAGTGTGTTTTGTAGAGTGTTTTGTAGAGTGCAGAGTGTGTTTTGTAGAGTGCAGAGTGTGTTTTGTAGAGTGTTTTGTAGAGTGCAGAGTGTGTTTTGTAGAGTGCAGAGTGTGTTTTGTAGAGTGTTTTGTAGAGTGCAGAGTGTGTTTTGTAGTGTGTTTTGTAGAGTGCAGAGTGTGTTTTGGAGAGTGTTTTGCAGAGTGCAGAGTGTGTTTTGTAGTGTGTTTTGTAGAGTGCAGAGTGTGTTTTGTAGAGTGTTTTGCAGAGTGCAGAGTGTGTTTTCTAGAGTGCAGAGTGTGTTTTCTAGAGTGCAGAGTGTGTTTTGTAGAGTGTTTTGCAGAGTGCAGAGTGTGTTTTGTAGTGTGTTTTGTAGAGTGTTTTGCAGAGTGCAGAGTGTGTTTTGTAGTGTGTTTTGTAGAGTGTTTTGCAGAGTGCAGAGTGTGTTTTGTAGAGTGTTTTGTAGAGTGCAGAGTGTGTTTTGTAGAGTGTTTTGTAGAGTGCAGAGTGTGTTTTGTAGAGTGCAGAGTGTGTTTTGTAGAGTGCAGAGTGTGTTTTGTAGAGTGTTTTGTAGAGTGCAGAGTGTGTTTTGTAGAGTGTT
The DNA here is from genome assembly GCF_062004578.1 of Staurois parvus. Lineage (NCBI taxonomy): Eukaryota > Metazoa > Chordata > Amphibia > Anura > Ranidae > Staurois > Staurois parvus. The sequence goes on from NW_028318370.1 coordinate 3,165,107, forward strand.
TTGTAGAGTGCAGAGTGTGTTTTGTAGAGTGCAGAGTGTGTTTTGTAGAGTGTTTTGTAGAGTGCAGAGTGTGTTTTGTAGAGTGCAGAGTGTGTTTTGTAGAGTGCAGAGTGTGTTTTGTAGAGTGTTTTGTAGAGTGCAGAGTGTGTTTTGTAGAGTGCAGAGTGTGTTTTGTAGAGTGCAGAGTGTGTTTTGTAGAGTGTTTTGTAGAGTGCAGAGTGTGTTTTGTAGAGTGCAGAGTGTGTTTTGTAGAGTGCAGAGTGTGTTTTGTAGAGTGCAGAGTGTGTTTTGTAGAGTGTTTTGTAGAGTGCAGAGTGTGTTTTGTAGAGTGTTTTGTAGAGTGCAGAGTGTGTTTTGTAGAGTGTTTTGTAAAGTGCAGAGTGTGTTTTGTAGAGTGTTTTGTAGAGTGCAGAGTGTGTTTTGTAGAGTGCAGAGTGTGTTTTGTAGAGTGCAGAGTGTGTTTTGTAGAGTGTTTTGCAGAGTGCAGAGAGTGTTTTGCAGAGTGCAGAGTGTGTTTTGTAGAGTGTTTTGTAGAGTGCAGAGTGTGTTTTGTAGAGTGCAGAGTGTGTTTTGTAGAGTGTTTTGCAGAGTGCAGAGAGTGTTTTGTAGAGTGCAGAGAGTGTTTTGTAGAGTGCAGAGAGTGTTTTGTAGAGTGCAGAGTGTGTTTTGTAGAGTGTTTTGCAGAGTGCAGAGTGTGTTTTGTAGAGTGCAGAGTGTGTTTTGTAGAGTGTTTTGCAGAGTGCAGAGTGTGTTTTGTAGAGTGCAGAGTGTGTTTTGTAGAGTGTTTTGCAGAGTGCAGAGAGTGTTTTGCAGAGTGCAGAGAGTGTTTTGTAGAGTGCAGAGTGTGTTTTAGAGAGTGTAGAGTGTAGAGCAGCACAGTGGCTAAATGGTTAGCACCTCTGCCTGGCAGTACTAGGGTTGTTGGTTCAAATCCCGACCACGTCACCACCTGCCTGGAGTTTGCATGTTCTCCCTGTGCCTGCGTGGGTTTCCTCCGGGTACTCCGGTTTCCTCCCACACTCCAAAGACATGCTGGTAGGTTAATTGGATCCTGTCTAAATTGGACCTATTATTCGTATGAATGAATGTGTTAGGGACCTTAGATTGTACACCCCTTGAGGGTTAGGGCTGATGTCCATGTAAATATATATGTAAAGCGCTGTGTAAATTGATGGCGCTATATAAGTACCTGAAATAAATAAATAGGCAAATTGCATAAAAAAAAAAGAAAATACTGATCACTTCCCCAAAGTAGTACAATGTTACTATGGTAACATTATACTACTTTGGTCATAGTTATATATCAAAAAAATAATCTTATACAATAGAAAAAATGTAATAAAAAAATTTAAAATTAATTATCAAATTTTTTTTTCGTACTGTCACCAGTCAGTGTCCCTGATCACCACCATGCCAGTTATATGATGACGCTGTACTGCACTGGTGACAGAGTAAAAAAAAAAAATAGTGAAAATATTTTTTTTTTTATTTCTTCATTTCCAAAAATTTATGACAAAAAAATTACAACTTCAAAAAACTTGCCATTCCTCTTATGAAGTACGTCGCAAAAAGTGGTCATTTGGGGGATATCTGTACTGTTCTGACATTCTTGGACCTCAACAAATTAGATTGGCCGTCAGTACTTCAGGATTGATCAATTTTCAGATCTATACCATAGTTTGTGATCTCTATAACTTTCCTACAAACTAAATAATACTAAGTTGGGTTATTTTCACCAAAGACATGTAGCAGAATACATCTCGGCCTAAATTTATGAAGATCAATTCATTATTTGCAAACTTTTATAACAGAAACAAAGAAACATTTTGGTCTTTTTTTGTTAATTTATCAAAAAATAAAAACCCCGGCGGTGATTAAATACCACCAAAAGAAAGCTCTAGTTGTGTGAAGGAAATGATAACATTTTAGTTTGGGTACAATGTTGTATGACCGCGCAATTGTCATTCAAAGTGTGAGAGCGCTGAAACCTGAAAAATGGCCTGGCCTGGAAGGGGGTAAAATTGCCCGGTAATGAAGTGGTTAATGTATGTATACTGAACATAAAATAAAATTAAACCTCCAAAATCATCAATTTATCATGACACTGGTGATGTAACAATAATGGTGATATAATACACCCTTCCAATGTGTATATATAATGAAAAATTCTAATGTTTTTCCTATGTATAAACAGCATTGTATATATTGTAAAACAACAGAAACTGGTGGAATGTTGCCATCACAGGGATGTGCAATTCCTATCACCTGGGACATGTAGTTTTTTTCTACCTTTTATCCCTACTGTGGGCAAGCAGCAGGGCTCATCTGTCAGGTGGAAGCATTCGGGCGACAGCGCTGCCGCCTGATTGCTTCCACACAGCCCACAGTGCCAGCCTCTCCTCCGCCCCGCCTTATGTCCTGGGCTCCACTTGCCCATCTGTGGGCCCGGGACCTGTTCAGTTGGTGCCGCGGGGATGCGGTGGAGGGGAGGGAGGAGAGCGGACACATCTGCTCCTTGGTCTTGTCCTGACCCGGAAGTGATGTGACGTCACTTCCCGGGTTTCCGTGTGGCAGATTCCAGGTCATTGAGGCCGGGAAAGAATGTAATGTGGTGCAATGTGCACCGCATTACATTCAGTGGAGCATAGAGAACCTGTCACCAAAAAATCATCACATAGGGGACTCTTTGTTCCCTATGTCATAAAAAAAAAAAGTTTAAATTTTTTTTTTTTTAAATGGAAGTTACACCCAAGCATATAACACCCCCAAAATTTTTCAAGGCCCCCCACCCCCATATATGTACGCATGCAGAGACATAAAAGCACGCGCTGGGGCGCCTACACATGAAAACGTCAATTGCGATACACATGTTACATATTGCCACACAGGCCAGAATGAAAGCAATAATTCTAGTACCAGACCTCCTCCGGAACACTGAAATGATGAACCTATAAGGGGCTTTAAAAGTGCCACCTGTAGAAAATATAGGGTACTAAAGTTTGTTGCCCAAATTTAAGGTCTGACATATTGGATATCTATTTACTCGATGCAACCTCGTCTTTTATAGTCTACTATATTTTACGTATTTTTATAATTGGATAATTTATTGTTTCTTGTGCCCTAAAATTAAGTGTATTTTTTACAGAAACTTTGTGTTTCCTAGACCTTTGTGATAATATTGTGTGAAATAAATAATTGGATTGTATTTTATTCTCTAGGATCTCTGATTTCAGAAAATATATAATGTTGGGGGGGGGGGGGGGGTTGTGTCATCTTCAGGCCTTAAATTATTTTTTAAACGTGTGCAAAAAAAAAAAACAAAAACAGCTCTGGCAGCAAAATGAGTAAAGGATAAGCCCGACACTCCCCTTTCCTGAGGAGCACCCAATCAGTGTTCATTACACTGCAAGGTGTCTCTCCTCCTTGCTGGAGATAGGCAGGGAGGGGAGGAGGAGATAATGGTGAAATATTAAACGTTTAAGTCGCCATAAAGCCGCTTTTGTTTTTAAAAGCCCCAAACATGACTTAAAGCAGATTTAAATACAGTTTTGGTTAAAATTTATATTTTTTTATCAGGACAAGTAGATTGCCATGAGGGACAAGTAGAATGGGACACCAATTTAGTCCCTGGACAAGTAGTTTTTTTAAAAATTTCCACACCCTTGCATCACTAATATGCACTCACCGGCTTCTTTATTAGGTCCACCTGTTCAATTGTTTGGTAACACAAATTGCTAACTAGAAAAGCTCGAATTTCTGGGGAAATTGTGTGAAGTGTTCTTGCCTCCACCAGTAGTCTACAACTGGAGTGGGCGTTGAAACACCTTAAATACTCTCTACTGTAGAAAACTTATTTCCAAACCTTTAACCAGAAGCCGGCCAAACTGTCACGAATTCAAAATAAGATTTCAAATAGGGCAGAGAAGAGCGGTTAAAAACAAACTGCTCCAACTTGCTCACTTCACTGGCGGTTGCCATCTTCAAACGGTTGTAGTTTAAAAATATAAATCCTACACCGAAGAGTTTTATATTGTGAGAATCACAAGACCCAGACCTACATTTTGATGTATAGTATGTCTCTGAAATATTAAAAATGAAGGCACAGTCACAGTTTAGAAATTGCCCTTCAAATTTGAGGTGGCTAGAGTGGAGTTTCAATGAATGTCAATGGGCAGCATGAGTTGCAAACAAATGGTCATATTGTGAAAACTATCAGGACTATGGCTTAGCCGTGGACATTTTTAGTGGTAGCGGGGATAGCTGAACGTTTTGATATAAGATTTGTGTAGGTGGGCTTGAAAATGAGGGAGTGATGGCAGTTTAGAAATCATGTCCTGATTTTTCAGCTCACACTCTAGCTTTTGTCAGCTCCCACTCTAGTTTTGAACATTCCGCCATTCATTCCTATGGGACCAATTTCACCACAAAAACGCCGATATTTCGTAAACCATTTGACGAAACGTTCCACAAAGTAATAGCACACCAATCGGGAACAATCCGCACGTTTCGGTATATTACTGTCTATGTAGTGTAAGAACTGTGGGAGGAGTTAGGGTGGTAAATGTGGCTATAATAATAAGAATATATATGTGAGATAACAGTAAGTGGTCTGCCATGGAAGAACACTTAATTAGCCAATCACAGGGCAGCAACTCAATGCATTTAGGCTGGCCATACACTATACAATTTTCTGTCCAATTTCTGCCCAATTTCCTTTAGATTAACTTCAACTATGTAGTGCAAGGGCCTGCTTAATTGGATACAATTGAAAATATATTAGTTAAGTGTTCTTGCATAGCAGGAACACTTATTGTTTTCTCACAAATATATTCTTATTTTTATTATTATAGCCAAATTTACCACCCTAACTCCTCCACAGTTTTTACACTACATAGACAAGTAATATATCAAAACGTGCGGATTGTTCCCGATCGGATTGCTATTACTTTGTGGAACGTTTCACCGAATCGTTCAAGAAATATCGCGGTTTTTGTGGCGAAATTTTCCCATAGGAATGAATGGCGCAACTAGAGTGGCAGCAGAGCACAGCTACAGGGTGGAAGGAAAAATCAGAACATGATTTGTAAACTGCCATCACTCTGTCATTTTTAAGCCCACCTACACATATCTTATATCAAAACGTTCAGCTAACCCTGCTGTCACTAAAAATGTTCACGGCTAGGACATACTCCTGATAGTTTTCACAATATGACCATTTGTTTGCAACTCACCCCTCCCATTGACTTTCATTGAAACTTCACTCACAGCCACCTGAAATTTGAAGGGACGTTTTTAAACTGCGACTGTGCCTTCATTTTTTATCTTTCAGAGACATACTATACATCAAAATTTATATCAAATTTATATCAAATATCAACCTTTTCGCAGTAGCATTTATACTTTTAAAACTACAAGCGTTTGAAGATGGCAATCGCCAGTGAAGTTGGCAAGTTGCAGCAGTGTGTTTAGAACAGAGCTTCTAACATTCCTGACTGAGTGAGTTGCTATAGCAACCAAAGGTCACTCAAGAGGCAGCTGAGTCACCAGGCTGGACTGTGAGCTGCAAAATACAAGCTAAAATCCATTTCTCACTATCAGGCTTGCTATGTGCACTGCTTACATTTCATCATTACTTGGTAAAGGTTACTTGCAAGAACACTTTACACAATTTCCCCAGAAATTGTAGATTTTCTAGTTTTGACCTCCTATTATATGGTTTTTGGTAAATCTAAACCAAACATTTCAAGAAAATTGTATAATGTATGGCCAGCCTTAGGCATGTACACATGGTAAAGACGGCTTGCTGAAGTTCAAAATTGGCATCAGAATGGGGAAGAAAGAGGATTGAAGTGACTTTGAACGTGGCATGGCTGTTGGTGCCAAATGGGATGTTCTGAGTATTTCAAACACTGCTGATCTCCTGGGACGCACAACCAGCTCTAGGGTTTACAGAGAATGGTCCAAAAAAGAGAAAATGTCCAGTGAGTGGCAGTTGTGTGGACAAAAATGCCTTGCTGATGTCGGAGGTCAGAGAATGGACAGACTGGTTTGAGATGATAGGCGACAGTAACATGTCGATATGGACCAAAATATCTTAGGAATGTTTCCAACACCTTGTTGAATCTATGCCACTAAGAATGAAGGCAGTTCTGAAGGCAAAAAGGGATCCAACCCGGGACTAGCAAGGTGGGCCTAATAAAGTGGCCAGTGAGTGTACTGCTGTTATTTGGTAGTCAGTTTTTTTTTTTTTTTTTTCTTAACCCCTCGCCTACCGGGCACTTATACTCCCTCCTGCCCAGGCCAATTTCCAGCTTTCAGCGCTGTTGCACTTTGAATGACAATTACGTGGTCATGCAACACTGTACCCATATGAAATTTTTATCATTTTTTTGTGACAGATAGAGCTTTATTTTGGTGGTATTTCATCACCTCTGGGTTTTTTATTTTTTTCTTAAACAAACCAAAAACCACTGAAAATTTTGAAAAAAAAAACGTTTTTTCTTCGTTTTTGTTATAAAATTTTGTAAATAAGTGATTTTTCTCCTTCACTGATGTGCGCTAATGAGGCTGCACTGATAGGCTGCACTGATGGACACTGATAGGTGGCACTGATGAGGAGGCACTGATGGGCACTGACTGGCATCACTGATGGGCACTGAAAGGCAGCACTCATATATGGCACTGATAGGTGGCACTGACTGGCACTGATAGGCGGCACTGATGCACACTGACAGGCGGCAATGACTGGCACTGATAGGTGGCACTGAGTGGTAGCACTGATAGGTGGCACTGAGTGGTAGCATTGATAGGTGGCACTGATGGGTGACACAGAATGGCAGCTCAGATGGGCACTGATATGTGGCATTGATGTGGCACTGAAATGTGGCACTGAGGGGCACTGGCAGGTGGCATGGATGAGCACTGAGAGCTGGCACTGATGGACACTGACAGGTGGCACTGATGGGGCTACACAGATCATCAGGGCACACTGATCATCAGTGCTCTGATGATCTGTGTAGATGTCCCCTCTGAAGAAAGCCGAATACTGGCTCTCCTCTCCTCTGTCAGCGTGACCGCTCGTGGAGAGAGAAATGCAGATAACCGGCATTTCCCTGTTTACATGTGATCAGCTGTGATTGGACACAGCTGATCACATGACCGAGCCGACATCTTTGGCTCTTTCCATGGATCGGTGATCCACTGTGTCCGAGGGACACAGCGCACCGTCGATCGCACCGCTGAGCGCCCTGGGAGCCGCACATGCGCGGTTAGAATGGGAGGACGTCATATGACGTCATCCAGAACGAGAGAACCACCTTGCGTCCCTCATATTACTATATGGCAGGCGGGAGGGGGTTACTATATACATCGGAAGGGTGTATTACATTTGTCCCCTGAGGGGGTATCACCATGATTGTTACATCACAAGTGTCTACTGTGTCCCCACATAATGTGCCCTATTTTGCCCCTGCATGTGGATAATGTGATTGCCGTGGTTTATATCATGGGACATTTTGGGTTTTTTTGTGAATGAGTAGGGGCACTATGTACCCGTCAATAATTCCGGTAAGGGGTGGGGGCTCTGGCGGCCCCTGAATTTTTAATGGAGGCTTCCAGATACCAATAAGCCCCCCCCATTCACAGACCCCCACAACAACTTGGCCAGAGTGGGGAGAAGAGGCCCTTTACATCATCAGCCTAGTGACAAGGTGCTGTGCTGGGGGGTCCCCCCTGGAAAGGCCTTTTCCCATTTTGAGAGCGTGTTGCCTGGTATGGATCAGAAGGCAGGGATGGAATGAGGGGGTGCTGCATGCTCCTCTCCCCTTTTCCTGGCTAACCAGGTTGCATACACGAATAAGGGTCTGGCGTGGATTTTTGGGGGGACCAAACACGTTTTTTCTAGTTTTTTTGTGTGGAGTTCCCTCATGAAATCCATACAAATCTGAAGGATCACTTATTGTTGTCATGTTGCACATCAGTCACCATCCCCACCCTGGATAAACTTTACCTATAAATGTTATTAACCAGTTATATTATGTGTATCCAAGAAAGAATCCAGACCTTTTTTAAAGCAATCCACTGAGCTGGCCAGAACCAATTCTTCAGAGAATCTATTCCATATTTTCACAGCTCTTACGATGAAGAAACCTTTCCATGTTTGGAGATTAGATTTTTTTTTCCTCCAGACGTAAAGAGTGCCCCCTTGTCCTCTGTGATGGCCTCAGGGTGACTAGCTCTACACCGAGTTCACTATATGGACCACTGATGTATTTATACCTGGAGATCATATCCCCCCTTATGTATTATACATGGAGATCATATCCCCCCTTATGTATTATACATGGAGATCATATCCCCCCTTATGTATTATACATGGAGATCATATCCCCCCTTATGTATTATACATGGTGATCATATCCCCCCTTATGTATTATACATGGTGATCATATCCCCCCCTTATGTATTATACATGGAGATCCTATCCCCCTTATGTATTATACATGGTGATCATATCCCCCCCTTATGTATTATACATGGAGATCATATCCCCCCTTATGTATTATACATGGAGATCATATCCCCCCTTATGTATTCTACATGGAGATCATATCCCCCCTTATGTATTATACATGGTGATCATATCCCCCCTTATGTATTATACATGGAGATCATATCCCCCTTATGTATTATACATGGAGATCACATCCCCCCTTATGTATTATACATGGAGATCACATCCCCCCTTATGTATTATACATGGAGATCACATCCCCCCTTATGTATTCTACATGGAGATCATATCCCCCCTTATGTATTATACATGGTGATCATATCCCCCCTTATGTATTATACATGGAGATCACATCCCCCCTTATGTATTATACATGGAGATCATATCCCCCCCTTATGTATTATACATGTTGATCATATCCCCCTTATGTATTATACATGTTGATCATATCCCCCCTTAATATCCTCTTCTCGAGAGAATACATTCAGTTCCTCTAATGCTTCCTCATAGCTGAACTCATCCATTCTTTTTATCAGTTTGGTTGCCCTTCTCTGTACTTTCTCCAGCTCCCCAATGTTCTTTTTTGTGAATTGGTGCCCAAAACTGAACTGCATATTCCAGATGAGGTCTTGCTAATGATTTGTACCGGGGGAATGATCTCTCACTCTCTGGAGTCTATACCTCTTTAATACAAGAGAGGATTTTGCTCGCTTTAGAACCCGCAGCTTGGCATTGCATGCCATTATTAAGCTTGTGATCTACCAGAACCCCCAGATCCTTCTCCACCATTGATTCCCCCAGTTGTACCCCCCTAGTATGTATGATGCATATTCTTAGCCCCCAAGTGCAGAACCTTACATTTATCAACATTAAACCTCATTTGCCACATAGTTGCCCAATAAAACAGTGCATTGAGGTCGGCTTGTAAATTGGAGACATCCTGTAAGGACGGTATTCCACTGCACAGCTTGGTGTCATCTGCAAAGACTGCAATAGGATTTGTAATCCCAGACCCGATATTGTTTATAAATATATTAAAAGTAAGGGTCCCAACACTGAACCCTGGGGTACACCACTGACACCCCCAGACCATTCATAGTATGAATCATTAACCTCTACTCTCTGAATACCATCTTTTAGCCAGTTTTCTATCCATTTACATGCAGATTTTTCCAAGCCTGTAGACTTTACCTTACACATTAGCCATGTGTGGGGAACTGTGTCAAATGCTTTTGCAAAATCCAAGTATACCACGTCCACCGCCACCCCTCTGTCCAAGTATACCACGTCCACCGCCACCCCTCTGTCCAAGTATACCACGTCCTCTGCCACCCCTCTGTTCAAGTATACCACGTCCACCGCCACCCCTCTGTCCAAGTATACCACGTCCTCTGCCACCCCTCTGTTCAAGTATACCACGTCCTCTGCCACCCCTCTGTCCAAGTATACCACGTCCACCGCCACTCCTCTGTCCAAGTATACCACGTCCAACGCCACCCCTCTGTCCAAGTATACCACGTCCACTGCCACCCCTCTGTCCAAGTATACCACGTCCACCCCTCTGTCCAAGTATACCACGCCCACCACCAACCCTCTGTCCAAGTATACCACGTCCACCGCCACCCCTCTGTCCAAGTATACCACGTCCTCTGCCACCCCTCTGTCCAAGTATACCACGTCCACCGCCACCCCTCTGTCCAAGTATACCACGTCCACCGCCACCCCTCTGTCCAAGTATACCACGTCCACCGCCACCCCTCTGTCCAAGTATACCACGTCCACCCCTCTGTCCAAGTATACCACGCCCACCACCAACCCTCTGTCTAAGGTTTTGCTCACCTCCTCATAAAAAGAAATCAGATTTGTTTGACAACTTCTGTCTTTCATGAATCCATGCTGTCTGTTGCTTAAAATATTTTCTTCCAGCAAGAAAACATCTATGTGGTGTTTTATTAAACTCTCCAGTATCTTCCCAACTATAGATGTTAAATTAACAGGTCTATAATTACTTGGTAAAGATTTTGACCCCTTTTTAAATATTGGCACCACATTGGCCTTACACATTGGTACCATGCCAGTCATTAAAGACTCCCTAAAAATGAGAAACAATGGCTTTGAAATGACAGAGCTCAATTCTTTAAGGCCCGGTGGGTGTATTCCATTCGGTCCAGGTGCTTTATTCACCTTTATTCTGTCTAAATATTTCTGGATCATATCAGTTGTGAGCCAATGTGGATCATCTGGAGCTGTGTCAGTACCATGCCCATTATGGACAAGAGCTCCCCCATGCTCCTTTTGTATACACAGAGCTGAAGAAGTTATTTAATAAATTTGCCCTCTCTTTGTCCCCAGTCACCCACTTTAGTAAAGGGCCTACATGCTCAGACTGGACCTTTTTACTATTAAAATATTTAAAGAATCTTTGAGGGTTTGTCCTGCCGTCTTTTGTAATCTGTAGTTTATCAATTTTTGCGGCCTTTATTTCCTTTTTGCATATTCTGTTATATTCTTTGTAATACTTACACGATGATAGCGTTCCTTCATTTTACATATGCAATTGTGAATAGATAGGCGCTGTGCAACAAAAAAAAAAACATATAAACAAAACATCTCTCTACATTTTATGACAGATATCATTGGGTGTAATATTACATCCTCCCAATAATGTCTTATCAATAATATCCTTTTAACAATGATAGACATGAATTAAATATTAATAAAGTGTCAGTCCTTTTGTGATGTGATGCTGTGAACCAAAAATCCATGTGCTTTCACCTAATGCAGATAAATTAAGTGAATTGCTTACTCACCAAACTTATTTGACCCCAGTTAAGGTGGTCAAAAGCGCATTGTTGTAATAGGTACAGAAAGATTCGCCTCTAGCTTATCCTAGGGCAGTGTTTCTCAACTCCAGTCCTCATGGACCCCCAACAGGTCATGTTTTCAGGATTTCCCTCAGATGAAACAGCTGTGGTAATTACTAAGGCAGTGAAACTGATCAAATCACCTGTGCAAAATAATGGAAATTCTGAAAACATGACCTGTTGGGGGTCCATGAGGACTGGAGTTGAGAAACACTGTCCTAGGGTGTTCCTCCCGGTCATCGGAACACAGCAGACAATGGCCCCAGGGGAATGATCATAATTCCAGCTGAACCAACAGTAGTTAGATTCTCTATATCAGGCTCTCCTTACCATTGAAGGAATGTTCCAAGCAGCTCAAAATAAATCAGATTTTATGCATTCTAAGTGCAGTATTTATTGAATAACTTGTGATAGATAAAAATACAGCTATGCACTCACATGTAAAGGTGCCCTGTTAACCGACACCAGTCTGTATAGCATATGTGATCCAAAAATTGGCAGCGTGTGTTCCAAGCCTCGCTTTCGCTGAGCCAGACGTGACATAAGCGGAACCCAGAAGTGACAGAATCATGCTTCTACGTACGTTTCGCATCTCTCCAGATCCATCTCCCGATTTAAACCTTTTGGGTCCAGTGTATGCAATCTATGAATCCACTGGGTTTCCATCTGTGAGACTTTTATACTCATATTTGTACCCCTCCAGTGTTTAGAGACTTTATCTATTCCCCAAAACTGTAAAAGGCTGGGATCTCTATTATGTTTCAGTCGAAAATGGTTAGAGACACTATGCTGTCTATAATCATTCTTGATATCCTTGATGTGTTCTCCTATACGTGTGGACAATTTCCTCCTAGTTCTGCCCACGTATTGCAATTTGCATGGGAAGGTGAGTAAATAATTGACATATCTCGAATCATGCGTGATGAGCTTGTTTATAGCGTATGTTTCTTCTGTCACGTATGATGCGAAACTGTCAATCCTTTTGCTTCTATCTCTAACCGTCCTACATGCCTTACATCTCCTACATTTGAAGGAGCCTGTGGCATCTTGCACAATTGCACAACTTGCACAGCTGGTGGCTGACTAAATACTTTTTTGCCCCACCGTATGTATCTCACCATGCCAGTGAGCAATAAAAGAGATCCTCCATAGAGTAGTATTTCATAAGCAAACAGTCCTTTATTTCAATTTAAAGTACACTCACATTTAGTGCAGTCCCCTTCCTGATGTGTGGGTATACTGCATCCATGCGGTACTTCCTAGGTGTACTATGATGGCGTCCTACACCGGAAGTGCGTCACCTCATACCGGAAGCTGCGTATCGGCGTACCTACGCGTTACGTCACTTTGTCTCGTGACTTCCTCGGGGTATCTCTTTTATTGCTCACTGGCATGGTGAGATACATATTCTGCAGAGTACCTATACAGAGGGTTCTGGAGGTTATATTGGAGGGATACTGGAGTAATATTAGTCGTTACTGTGAAGGATCCAAGGTGATCCTGAAGACTTTCTGGAGAGATACTGAAGGTGGAGTGATATCAGTCAGTATTATGAAGGATCCAAGGTGATCCTGAAGGCTTTCTGGCCCTTTGGGGTCGCAGAAAGGAGGTGAGGAGGCACTGCAGCTGGAGTGGAAGAAGTGTGCTGACACTTTCACGAATTAAGCACTAATTGCACGTTGCATGTTTATACGAAACACTTATCAATATATTTTTGGACTACCAGAGTGTTTGGAATGTTCTTTTATGTGATTTGAAGTGGCACTATCACGTTATTTGTTGGCATTCCCATATATAAGGGTCTTGATCATTGTTTTTTTGTATATGTCACTGGTATAGGTCACTTAGATGACCTTAGCACAATATTTATTTGTCACGGGGATATATGTTTATTTATCACTTTCACTAGTCACATAAGTGCCTGAGGCACCTAGTTATTTTGGCACATTATTGTATGTTTATTTTATCATTTGTATTTAGAAGCGCTACACTAATTTTTTATAACAATTATACACTGGTTTGGCATCAGCTCAGAGTGTTAGCAGCTATTGATTAGGGGTTACTTCCTTTATTAGCGCAGGAGGATTTTGTTGTATATACTTACAAATATAGCGCATCTGCCCGGCAAAGATCGTCTTCAGGAAATGCAGATCCTAAAGACAATCTTTGATTGAACGTGTCAAGGTTTGATGATGCAACTTCCGCTGACTGCACTTCCGGCGAATACCAGGCCGGCCGCTCGGCTCTTCTGTGCAGCAGAACCTGCTCCTCAGTCCTACCTGTTCCTCATCATCTCTAGTGTGGGCACCTGGCTGTGACTGCTTGCGGCTTTATAGCCAGGTGCCCACTGCGCATGAGTGAGAAGTGCTGAGAGAGGCGATCGCAGCAGAAGTAGGTACCTGTCAAATTCGAGTACCCCACTCCCCAACAGTCTGCAGTCTCTAGTCATCTCCTGTACTACATTCGCAGTCTCTGGTCATCTCCTGTACTACATTCGCAGTCTCTGGTCATCTCCTGTACTACATTCGCAGTCTCTGGTCAACTCCTGTAGTACATTCGCAGTCTCTGGTCATCTCCTGTACTACATTCGCAGTCTCTGGTCATCTCCTGTAGTACATTCGCAGTCTCTGGTTATCTCCTGTACTACATTCGCAGTCTCTGGTCATCTCCTGTACTACATTCGCAGTCTCTGGTCAACTCCTGTAGTACATTCGCAGTCTCTGGTCATCTCCTGTACTACATTCGCAGTCTCTGGTCATCTCCTGTACTACATTCGCAGTCTCTGGTCATCTCCTGTACTAGCTTTGCAGTCTCTGGTCATGTCCTGTACTACATTCGCAGTCTCTGGTCATCTCCTGTAGTACATTCGCAGTCTCTGGTCATCTCCTGTAGTACATTCGCAGTCTCTGGTCATCTCCTGTAGTACATTAGCAGTCTCTGGTCATCTCCTGTACTACGTTTGCAGTCTCTGGTCATCTCCTGTACTACATTTGCAGTCTCTGGTCATCTCCTGTACTATGTCTGCAGTCCATTGGTTCAGAATATTTTTTTGTTTTCCTCCTCTAAAACCTAGGCGCATCTTATAGTCAGGTGTGTCTTATGGAGCAAAAAATATGGTATTTGTATGGATGTTAACAATATAGTCCACTTGAGGAAAAAAGGTTTATTAATCCAACAAACACAGAAATAGTTCATATTCTACATTTATTTTGACAGCAGCAACACAATTAGCTACATTCATTTGCTTGTGTAAAAATCAACAGTAATTTTGGTGCTATATTTTGCACAGCACCTTACAATAGGGTTAGAAGGGCCCTGGCCATAGGAGCTTACAGTCTAAAAGGGATCACAACTTAACTTTCACAGTGTACAGCTGGGAACAATATAAGGCTAATATTAACCAGGCTACACATTGTAATTGTACAACAAATCTCACCACCCCACCCACAATTTGTTAGGTACAATATTCTCAAAAACAAAACAGTATTAAAAAAAAACACACACACACACAACATCATAGTACCACCACTCCCCACACACATACATTTCTGCATAATTATGCAACAAATATTAATGTTAGAAGTTGTAAAAGTAGAACAATTGGCATTTGTTAGCAACAAATAGGGTTAGCAGATGCTGACAAACCATAAATGTATGGTCAGACTGAAAAAATACACACAATCTTGAAGCTATGCCCACAAAAACACACAATTACAGCAGACACAAAACATCAAAACAGCCTTAGTGAGGTTGGTCAATATAAAAATAAGTGTCTGGAGATAAGTGGTGGTTGCTTGAAAAATGGGAGGAACAGAGAAGAAAGGATCAAACAGCCTTTTTACACAATGCGGAGGACTAACCCCTTAGGTTCCACAGTGAGTATAATAAGCATGCTTCACTGCATATACAGACTGATTTTATTGTTGTGGGTTTATTAGTACTTTAAGGTACTTATATAACACTGTCAATTTACACAGCGCTTTACATATATATTGTACATTCATATCAGGCCCTGCCTTCAAGGAGCGTACAATCTAAGGTCCCTAACTCACATTCATATACTAGGGCCAATGTAGACAGGAGCCAAAACAACTGTCTGGAGTGTGGGAGGAAGCCCAGTCAAGCACAGGGAGAACATGCAAACTTCAAAGCAGGTAGTGCAGTGGTTGGGATTCAAACCGATAACCTTAGTGCTGGTAGATAGAAGTGCTAACCACTTAGCCACTGTATTGCAACAAGCATGTAGACTGCATCTGTGTGGTGTGAACCAGCCCTAAGTCCCTGGGCATGCTCAGTGTAACAAGCAATACATCTCAAATGGAATACAAATGTGGTGCTGTGTTACTAAATCAGATCTGTGTTAGCTATATGTATCCCAATACAAAGAATCAAAATATTATCCCAAAAAAAAAAAAATCAGAGGGTGACACCACTATTCCAAAGTGACACCCAAAAGATAAAAAAACAAAGCAGGGATTGACTGTTTTCACCTATATTCCGCCATGTACATTAACCCATACAACTTATCTCTGGAAGATATTTATTACACAAAATCTGCGGGCTGCACTATGGAATGTATGGAACGCTTGCTTATCCCTTACATGGCTTAATGTATGTGGGGGAATGGAGCGGCAAACAGTGAATCCCTGGAGTTCCTGAGTGCCATTGAACAGCCTGTTGCTGTGATATGCCATGTGGTTCCAAGGCTGGTGATGGATGATTGCTGACAACATGCAGCTATAAGACCATCAATAATTTGGGGCCTTATTGCTTGGTAAGAGGCTTTGCAATGATGGTGGATCCCTCCTACACATATCTAACTACTTTTTTTGGACATTTACATATACAGTTGCAAGAAAAAGTATGTGAACCCCTTGGGATTACGTGGAGTTTTGCATGAATTGGGCATAAAATGTGCTCTGAACGTCATCTAAGTCACAACAATAGAAGAACACAGTCTGCTGAACATAATACTACACAAACATTAGATGTTGCCATGGTTTAATTGCACATAACACGTAAACATTCACAGTGCAGGGAGGAAAAAGTATGTGAACCTTTGGACTTAATAACTGGTTGACCCTCCTTTGGCAGCAATAACCTCAACCAAACGTTTCCTGTAGTTGCAGATCAGACCTGCACAACGATCTGGAGTAATTTTGGACCACTCCTCTTCACAAAACTGTTTCAGTGTAGCAATATTCTTGGGATGTCTGGTGTGAATCGCTCTCTTAAGGTCATGCCACAGCATTTCAATCGGGTTGAGGTCAGGACTCTGACTGGGCCACTCCAGAAGGCGTATTCTGTGCTGTTGCAGCCATTGTTTTGCTGAATTACTTGTATGCTTTGGGTCATTGTCCTGTTGCATCACCCATCCTCTGCGGAGCTTCAGTTGGCGGACAGATGGTCGTACGTTTTCCTGCAAAATGTCTTGATAAACTCCGGAATTCATTTTCCCATCAATGACAACAATCCGTCCAGGCCCTGAGGCAGCAAAGCAGCCCCAAACCATGATGCTCCCTCCGCCATGTTTTACAGTGGGGATGAGGTTTTGATGTTGGTGTGCTGTGCCTTTTTTTCTCCACACATAGTGTTGTGTGTTCTTCCCAAACAACTCAATCTTGGTTTCATCTGTCCACAGTATATTTTGCCAGTAGTGCTGTGGAACATCCAGGTGCTCTTTTGCATACTTCAAACGTGCTGCAATATTCTTTTTGGACAGCAATGGCTTCCTCCGTGGTGTCCTCCCATGTACTCCATTCTTGTTTAATGTTTTCCTTATTGTAGATGTGTCAACAAAAATGTTAGCATGTGCCAGAGATTTCTGTAGGTCTTTAGCTGACACTCTGGGATTCTTCTTTACCTCATGCAGCATTCTGCGCTGTGCTCTTGCAGTCATTTTTACAGGACGACCACGCCTAGGGAGAGTAGCAACAGTGCTAAACTTTCTCCATTTGTAGACAGTCTGTCTTACCGTGGACACATGAACATCAAGGCTTTTGGAGATACTTTTGTAACCCTTTCCAGCTTCATGCAAGTCAACAATTCTTGATCGTAGGTCTTCTGATAGCTCTTTTCTGCGAGGCATGGTTCACATCAGACAGTGCTTCTTGAAACCAGTAAACCCAAAACAGGTGTGTGTTTTTTAAGGGCAGGACAGCTGTCAGCAACACATCCAATATCATCACACTGATTGGAGTCAAAGTTGGCTCACTCCTGGCTCCAATTATCTCTGGGAGAAGTCATTAAGCTAGGGCTTCACATACTTTTTCCTCCCTGCACTGTGAATGTTTACATGTTATGTGCAATTAAACCATGGCAACATCTAATATTTGTGTAGTATTATGTTCAGCAGACTGTGTTCTTCTATTGTTGTGACTTAGATGCCGTTCAGAGCACATTTTATGCCCAATTCATGCAAAACTCCACGTAATCCCAAGGGGTTCACATACTTTTTCTTGCAACTGTAGGTGTGTTTATTAATGTATGAATTGATGTTTTTTCTTTATTGGTGTGTCACTGTGGAACAGTGGTGTCACCCTCTGAATTTAAAAAAAAATAATTTTTATGTATATTTATGATTTTGGGACACATACCACATTTTGGGATATTATTATGATCCTTTGTATCAAATTTATTTACACAGTACAACATTTGTATTCCTTTCAATTTTGCTTCAGCACTGGTTTTTGCTGAGCACCAAGTTTAATTAATATATCTCAAAAGTCTAAGTCCCTGGGAATGTTCAATGCACATGGAAGTAAAAAAAAAAAATTAAAAGTAGCATTTAAAAAAAAAACAGAGAAACAATAAATATTGTATAAAAAGCAAAATGATGGCCAAATGAAATAACAGAGTAGTGAAGCAAAGGGGAGTGCGTGCTGCTGGTGGGGCGTTCAATAAAGTGAAGCTGTTACTTTGCCCTACATGAAGAAACCAAATGTTCACTTTAAAAATATGTTCTCACCATTCATTTGTGGCTGGGTTCACACCTTTATGCTCCAGGACTGTGTATATTAGCATGTTGTGCGTTGTGGTGCCATTCATTGTTAATAACACCCCAATGTACCAGCCTTGCCACAGACAAGCATTTTATCACCCCACAATGCACAGTACCATATGTTATGGTGTCCTACCTTTCAAAAAAAGTCCATGCACATAATTTGGTGCATTGTAGTGACCTAGAGAGCCCAAACTCCAAATACAAGTCAAAACATACATTGCAGCACTCCATGGACCTTCGAAACAGTGTCCAAAAGATTATTGACTGCCTCCCGCCCGCCATATAAGGAAATGACGGGCGCAAGGCGGTTCTCTCGTTCTGGGAGGACGTCATATGACGTCCTTGCACTCTAATGGCGCGCAGCACGGTGAATAGTGATGCGCTGTGTCCCTGGGATACAGCGGATCACCGATCACCGGAAAAAGCCGAAGACGTCGGCTCTGTCATGTGATTAGTGCCGCCTATCAGTGCTGCCAATCAGTGCTGCCTATCAGTGCCCGTCAGTGCTGCCTATCAGTGCTGCCTATCAGTGCCCGTCAGTGCCGCCTATCAGTGCTGCCTAACGGTGCCAGTCAGTGCCACCTAACAGTGCCAGTCAGTGCCGCCTATCAGTGCCAGTCAGTGCCGTCTATCAGTACAATATATATATAAGTGCTGCCTTTCAGTGCCCACCAGTGATGCCTGTCAATGCCCATCAGTGCCATCTATCAGTGCCCATCACTGCAGCCTCATTAGCGCACATCAGTGAAGGAGAAAAATCACTTATTTATAAAATTTTATAACAGAAACTAAGAAAAAACTTTTTTTTTCAAAATTTTCAGTTGTTTTTGGTTTGTTTAGCAAAAAATAAAAACTCAGAGGTGATTAAATACCACTAAAAGAAAGCTCTATCTGTCTCAAAAAAATCATAAAAATTAATTTGAGTAAAATGTTGCATGACTGCACAATTGTCATTCAAAGTGCGACAGCGCAGAAAGCTGAAAATGGCCTGCGCAGGAAGGGGGTATAAGTGCCCTGTAGGCAAGGGGTTAAAGTGATCATATCACAGAGGATTGCGACGTTTTGGGGGCCCTGCAACATCTCACCTTTTAAAGAGTATTACATGAAGGAACAAGATGGACAACTGGCAGATAAGGAAACCTATCAGAAATTAAATAAATATCCTACATTAAAATATAAAAAAAGAGTTGGAGAATCTAATCAAAAAAGGAGTAGATAAAAAAATATTGACCAAAAAGGAATCAAGGTACCTAGTACCAGATACGTGCCGGATACCAGTAATTTACACGGTACCATAAAGACAAAATGAATCCACCAGGACGGCCCATAGTCAATGGGATACAATCAGTTGGAGCAAGGTTGGGACAGTACATCGATTATTTTTTACAACCATTAGTACAGAGAACAACATCATACCTCAGAGATACGAAACACTTGATCCAATTATTGGACAAAGTGGAAATGAGGATTTCTGAGGATATTTTTAGCAAGTGCAGATGTGTCATCCCTATATACCATAATAAGCCATAAAGATGCTATAGAAGCCACTGGTTGGGCCCTGAGAGAATTAGAGAATTTAGAATGGACACAAAGGAAATTCCTATTAGATTGTCTTGAATTTGGATTACATCATAATTATTTTTGGCATAAAGGGGAATTTTACAGTCAAGATAGAGGAGTGGCTATGGGGGCTAGGTTTTCTCCAAGCGTAGCCAACCTGTTTATGGCTTTCTGGGTATAGGAAGCAATATATAGGGATTCCCCAAAAGGACTCAAACTCTATAAAAGATATATTGATGATGTTTTTATTGTATGGGAAGGAGAAAAAATGGACCTTATCAGTTTTTTAAATAAATTGAACTGTAATGATAAAAATATAAAATTTTCGTGGGAACACAATAAAACCACCATAAACTTTTTAGATCTTAATATTTCATTGGAAAAGGGAAAAATTGTCACTAAAACCTATTTTAAAGATGTGGATAGAAATGGGTATATCCCAGCAGACAGTTGCCACTATCCCCTGTGGTTACTTAATATACCTAAGGGACAGTTTGTGCACCTAAGGAGGAATTGTACCCATAGGCAAGATTTCCTAGACCAAGTTGAATTAATAGGGAACCGGTTTATAGATAAAGGGTATCCCCAAAAGAAAATTGAAGGCATAACAAATGAAGTAGCTAATATGGAACGGAGTTTACTGATTAAAGATATAACAAAAAAAGAAGATTATAGGGATCAACTACCGATTATCCTTGATTATAATGTCCATTATAAGAAGGTTGAAAATATTTTATAGAAGACATTGGGCCTTATTAAAAGTGGATAGAACATTACAGATTACCAGAAAATCCTAGATTTGTATATAGAAGGGCTCCATCTCTTAAACATAAGTTAGCAAAAAATGTTTTGGAACCTCCAAAGAGGAATAAACAAATTACCTTCCTGGACAGTAAAGGTTTTTCCCATGTAAGAGGTGTCATACGTGTAAAGTAACAAAAGGTCTATATAAGAAAAAATGAATGTTTGCTTCTAGTAGTAATAGTAGTAATGGAACTACATTCACAATCAAGGACTTTATAACATGTAGGACAGAGGGGGTTGTATATGGCCTCCAATGTAGCTGCGGGTTACAATACATAGGAAGAACAAAGAGACCTCTATGGAAGAGACTTCGGGAACACGTCCAAAACATAAAGAAAGGATATCCAAAACACAGTGTTATACGACATTTTTTGTCACATCATAATAAAGATCCATGAACATTATTATTCTGAGGGATTGAAAAGTATAAGACACATTGGAGAGGGAGTAACACAATTATATCCCCGAGTCAGGCTGAATCTAGATGGATTTTTGACATGCAAACACAAGTTCCCAAAGGTTTAAATGTAGAACTTGACATTAACTGTTTTGGTAGTGACTGTTGAAGATCTGTATGTAAAGAGAAGGGAAAATAATATATATATATATATATATATATATATATATATATATATATATATATATATAAAATGTAAAAAAGAAAGGTACAGTTTCAATGAATATTTTTGGAATGGGAGGGATATATGTAAGAAGGAAAGGTTTTCCACGGAATAATGTTATTGATGGTTGTTCAAAAATAACTGTTTGTAAACTGTTTATACTTCCATGGATGTTGTGGAGGTTGGCCGCCTATTTATATATTTTTTATATATTTTTTTGTGATTTTTATAGATAGGAACGGCCCGTTTTTGGGCCAGGATTTTTTCGCTTGCGTGTTTTCCAACCAGATAGCAGTCAGGAAAAAGGGAAAGACTTATAATGTAGAAGGCAAATGGAAGTATGCCTAGATTTATATTGAATACATATCAAATAAGGTGGGATAATATTAAGACCTTGGATCACCCAGGTTTTAGGTCTATAGTTTTTATTAATTTATATATGCCAATTACCGTCTAGTTTGGTTTGGAAGTAAGGCGTTTGCAAGGGTGGGGTTATTACATTTTAACATACATTATGGATTCAATATTAATACATTTTTTAGAAAGGATTGTTATATCTTATTTTAAAAGATTAATGTAGTTTTAAATAAAATATGAAAAGGCGGCGGCTTGATTTTGCACCCCCAGGGAGATGTGGGACTTAGCAGAATATTTTAAAAGTCCCCTAGTAGTATTAAAATATGGATTGGATGAATATATATATATTTTTTTTTTCTTTTTTATCAAGGGGGTATATATATAAATATATATATATTTTTAATAATGAATTATTAATAGATTTAGTCATGTGGTATTGAGGGTTTTATAATATTATTATTATGGAGTTTTAGAGTGCATATAAGGAGGGGTTAGTGCACAGCCCATTGATAATGTGGCTTTTTAACAATAAGAGAGTTTTCTTAAAAAGAAATAATACGAGTATTTAATAGTGCTGATTAAATACCCCCTTAAGTTAAAAGGAGCTCTGGGAATGATCATGGATGGCTGGTTAGCAAGGTAATTCTGAGCAAATCCTTGCATCCTGATCGATCCTGGACATTTTGGGGACTATGGTCTCTTTAAAAATGGCCACGGGTCTCCAGGAAAATGGCTGCCAGCACAGTAATAGGGAGGACTCTTGAAAAAAATGGCCGCTGGTCTTTGGGAAAATGGCCGATGGCAGGGATTTTTCCATTAGATTAATATGAGGACAGTATAAATAGCACGGTTTGTCACCACGGCCGTTATTCCTGATGAAGTCATGCGATTAGTGACACAACTAGTCGGACGAGAGATGGAGACGTGGTGACATCACTTTCGGCGGAAGGGCCATCTTGATACACCCATTGGAGTACACCCAGGAGTTCCTATGAGGATCTCTGAGCATTTTTTTCTCATAACATGTGAGTGAGCATTTATAGTATTCTTTTATATCAATAAATGAAACAATATCACACGATGGAAGAATTATTCTTCTTGTTTTATAAACATCGATGAGGAAGCTGAGGTACAATTAGATCGTTAGCCTGGGGTAAGTGAGCCCTGCTCTATGACTGACCTGTCCCCATCTTCCTCCCCTCCCTGTTCTAGAAGGTTTCACAAACTTTCAGAGTTGATTTCATGTCCAGGGACATCTGAAGTACTATTGAGGATGGCTGATCAACTACTAGTTTAATAAACTGATAGATTTTTAACTCACAGGTTTGTCATGATTCTTTTTAACACATTCCTGCCCAGAATCCCTTTAAGAGCTCCTTCACACTAGCTTTGATCTCTGAAGAGAAATCTGTGTTCAGATCACTCTTCACAGAGCATTTGGCAGGCAGCAAGGAGGTGTTGTATCGCCTCCTCACCGCCTGCTTTAACCACTTGCCCTCCTGAGGATTTACCCCACTTCCTGATCAGACTATTTTTTTGAGTTACGGCACTGCGTTTCTGTAACTGACAATTGACCGATCATGTAACGCTGCACCCAAATAAAATTTAGGTCTTTTTCCCACGAATAGAGATTTCTTTCGGTGGTATTTGATCGTCTGTGCATTTTTTAATTGTGCTATAAAGAAAAACAGACCGACAGTTTTGAGAGAAAAAAACAATATTTTTGACTTTTTGCTATTAAACATGTCCAATAAAAAAATTTAAAAAATCAAATTTCGTCATAAATTTAGGCCAAAATGTATTCTGCAACATGTCTTTGCTAAAAAAATTTTTTACTAGTAATGGCGGCGATCAGTGACTTTTAGCGGGACTGTGGCAGGCATTCTGACACTGGGGGGAAACTGACTAACTGCCACTGACATCCCCAGTGACACCAATACAGTGATTAGTGCTAATAAACAGCACTGACACTGTACTAATGGCACTGGGTAGGAAGGGGTTAACAGGTGGGGCGATCAAAGGGTTAACTGTGTGCTGTTTTACTATGTGTGCTGTGTATGTGTTTCACTATAAGCACACTGCTATGCAGAGCCATACAAAGCAGTGTGCAGGAGCTGACCGGGAGAGATCTGTATTGTTTACTTACAGTTCTCTCCCTTTGTTGGTAATTCTTCTTGATCACCGGGTGTCAGCGAGTAATCGCCGTTCAGGACCTAGTGATTGACAGCTGAGGCCGCGAACAGCGGTGCGGGTAGGTTGCATGAGCCCCCTACCTGGAAATGCAAAATCACGTATATATATACGTGATTTTGCGCACCCGTGCTGTCCTGTAGGAGTATCACTGCTATAGGAAGGACAGGAAGCGGTTAACCCCTGGAACGTCACATTAGCACACTGCAACCGTATACATTGCATGCAGTTGTGAGGTGCTTGCAGAGCAGCCCCATTCACTTGACTAGAATACGGTTATCAGGCACTATGCCCACATAAAGCAACAGAGGGGATCATTTTTGTCATGGCCACAAAACAAACAGAGAATCACAATGGCTGTGTGTTGTCAACCGTCTGTAAATTTACAGATGGTTTGTAAAAAAACAGGCACTTTTCTCCTGTCCATAAATGCCGACAGGAGAAAGGAGCCCTAAAAAAACCCCTTGTCATCAGCTCTGACCTGCACATGCTCAGTTATGGAGCCATCCTATTAGAGGATTGCCGGGCTTGGCTTCAGATCAGGCAGCAGGGCAGGTCCGGGCGTGGGCGGGTCCGGGTGTGCCCCTGTACAGTGACATCATGGCACTTATAAGGTATGTCTTATATTCACTCACTCCACCGCATGAGTATCGACCGAACCTGGCAGTTCACTAATTGGCTGGCTCTGGTGCTGTGCATTCGCTGGTAAGATCCAGCAACAAGGGGATTTTTTTGAAAGCCTTTTCATGCCAGCCACCTGTCAGTGGTGAAAGGGGCACTCTGTTGGCCTCTGATATAAGGAGCGGTACTCTGCTGTAAGGTGGGACTCTGTGTACTCTGATGTAAGGGGCGGTACTCTGCTGTAAGGTGGAACTCTGTGTACTCTGATG
This sequence comes from Staurois parvus, assembly GCF_062004578.1. Taxonomy (NCBI): domain Eukaryota; kingdom Metazoa; phylum Chordata; class Amphibia; order Anura; family Ranidae; genus Staurois; species Staurois parvus. The sequence goes on from NW_028318370.1 coordinate 3,189,907, forward strand.
TAAGGGGCGGTACTCTGCTGTAAGGTGGGACTCTGTGGGCTCTGCTGTAAGGGGCGGTACTCTGCTGTAAGGTGGGACTCTGTGGGCTCTGCTGTAAGGGGCGGTACTCTGCTGTAAGGTGGGACTCTGTGGGCTCTTATGTAAGGAGTGGTACTCTTCTGTAAGGTGGAACTCTGTGTACTCTGATGTAAGGTGGGACTCTGTGGACTCTAATGTAAGGAGCGGTACTCTGCTGTAAGGTGGGACTCTGTGTACTCTGATGTAAGGGGCGGTACTCTGCTGTAAGGTGGGACTCTGTGGACTCTGATATAAGGAGCGGTACTCTGCTGTAAGGTGGGACTCTGTGGACTCTGCTGTAAGGGGCGGTACTCTGCTGTAAGGTGGGACTCTGTGGGCTCTGCTGTAAGGGGCAGTACTCTGCTGTAAGGTGGGACTCTGTGGGCTCTGCTGTAAGGGGCGGTACTCTGCTGTAAGGTGGGACTCTGTGGGCTCTTATGTAAGGAGTGGTACTCTTCTGTAAGGTGGAACTCTGTGTACTCTGATGTAAGGTGGGACTCTGTGGACTCTAATGTAAGGAGCGGTACTCTGCTGAAAGGTGGAACTCTGCGGACTCTGATGTAAGGGGCTGTACTCTGCTGTAAGGTGGGACTCTGCTGGGCTCTGATATAAGGGGCTGTACTCTGCTGTAAGGTGGGACTCTGCTGGACTCTGATATAAGGGGCTGTACTCTGCTGTAAGGTGGGACTTTGCGGACTGTGATATAAGGGGCAATACTCTGCTGTAAGGTGGAACTCTGTGGACTCTGATGTAAGGGGCGGTACTCTGCTGTAAGGTGGGATTCTGCGGACTCTGATGTATGGTGAAGCTTTGAAGACACAGATTTAAGGGGGACTCTAATGTGTAGGGGGAATACTGTTGATTATGATATAAGGGAGAACTCTGATGTGAATATGGCACTCATCCTGACTGCTACATTCTATATATTTTTCTTTTTTTACTTACTCCTGACCCATGTACTCTATACAGTACACTGTACATAGACCTGACCAAGGTGTTCATTGTCTCAACTGTTGGTTTTAAGTTCTTTAAGGTGTAAATTCGCCTTGATAGAAAATCTGTAAGATCACCTAACATTGGACCCCTATCCAGGGGCGGACTGACAACTCATAGGGCCCCCGGGCAATAGGGGATCATGGGGCCCGTTTCCTTGCCCAAACTCAAGAAAGCCTATGAAAAAGGTACCAGGGGCATCTCATGGGGCCCCCTACTACCCCGGGCCCTCAGGCAGTGCCCGAGTTTCCAAATGGTCAGTCCGCCCCTGCCCCTATCCATGCCCCCCCAGTCCCACTGTACTTACCTCCCACAATCCTGCGCTGTAAGGCTTCTGCATGCGGCTCCACTAATCGGGATGTGAAATTCCCGTGGTTTTCTCTCCTCTCCTTGCAGTGCTGACAGGAAGTGCCATTCATGTGACCGTGCTGACCAATTAGAATCCGTCTGGTCCGTATTGGCTGCACAGTACAGAGAGGAGATTAAGCCACATGGCATGTGGGAAGCGGACAGCGCAGGATCATGCCAGGTAAGTACAGCGGCGCTGGGAAGGATGCAGTATTATGTCACCTTGCAGATTTTTTATAAAGGTGAACTTACACTTTAAAATAGGCTCAGTAGGGCAGCCCATACATCAGTCATTTTTTTTGTTCAACCAGCGGGTTGAACAAAAAAATAATTCAATTCCCACATCGATACATTTGACACTGCCCTGCTAACCAACTGTACTCTGCTCTACTGATTTCTGTTTCTGTACACTGTCCTGCTGACCTCCCATCCCCTGTCCCCCTGACCTTTTTTACTGCACCCCCACATCAGACCAGCTACATCTGACCCTGGTCCATAGGCAGCCAAGCGCCAGAATTGCCAATGCAGCAGGAAGGGGAATGAGTCCCATGCTTCCTATATCTGGGAGTACAACGTATCTGTTTGCTCTTGGTGGCCGTACAGTGCGGCAAAACACAGATTCAATGCAAGTGCATGCCCTGGCAAAACAAATCCTGTACATCTCTGCAATACATGAACCTTTACCCATGTCTTGTCTCCTAACTTCCCATTGTGAGCTGATAATGCTGCCTGTGCAGTGCTGAATCTCATATACTGGACTACAAAAACCACCCCCTATATCAGGGATATTGAATTACAATTCATAGAGGTCCAGTTAGTTCTTCCAGCAGAGGTTCGAATGGCATGTTTGTGCGATGACACAGATCCTTCACATCACAGCCCTCCTCTCATCTTAGGCTGGGTTCACATCTCTGTGGTTGGGGAACATGCACAACATCGCATGCGTTCTGACCCACAGAGAAATGCACTGCACTTTACCAGATGTGTCGGGGGGGCATTCAGTCTTAATTAATGGCATTACAATCCTCAGACCCCCCCCCATTACTGTCCTCAGACCCCCCCCCCATTACTGTCCTCAGACCCCCATTACAGTTCTCAGACTCTTCACCCAAATTACTGTCCAGCACCCCCCCCCCCCCAACTACTGTCTCCAGCACCCCCCAATTACTGTCCCCAGCACCACCATTACTTTCTTCAGCCCCCCCCCCCAATTACTGTCTCCAGCACCCCCCATTATTATCCCCAAAATCCCCCATTACTGTCCTCAGGACCACCCCCATTACTGTTCTCAGCACCCCCTCCTTTGCTGTCCTCAGCATCCCATTAATGTTCTCAGTTCAGGAAAGTGGGAGGCACAGCTGTTCCGGACAGAGGGCTGGAGCTGCAAGCTGGTGATTGGTTGCTAGCAACCAATCAGCTGCTTGTTAACTCGGGTAGCCTTCGCCCTCCATCCAGAGTTGTCATGCCTCCTACTGTCAGCTCTGAGAGAATGACAACGGCAGCGGTGATAGCTGCTGGGCAGAACAGCTCCTAAATGGTGGGACAGCGGCGATCCAGATGGGACATTGATGTGGTCCATATTTGGACTGCGGTCCTCCATTTAGTGATGCCTGCCCTATATTATAGCAATAAGGAGAGGGGGAGGTGTGCATAAGCCCTGAAATGTATCTTTTTAAATGCAAACAGTATAAGTACCTGAATGAGACCGCATATCAGCCCTTTGTAATCCCTGTACAACAGAGGTCAGACTGGGAGAGAAAAGAAAAAAGCGGTATAAGGAGCCTGTGCTGAATGCAAGAAACTGCTGATAGGAGGAGAGAGCAGAGTGACAAACAGATGACCTCCTTCTCCTTTTGTGCCTATTTCACGTCAACATTCCTCATTTTCTCCTCCGTTTTGATGTTGCCACTTTAAAAGAGAAGTATGGGGGGGGGGGTTTCCACCATTATGTTTACCTAGGTAGATGCAGAATCTGTCCCCCGTTGGCTCTAAGTGTAAGGACACAGAGATCACATGAGCGATCACCGAGTTCTCACAGCCACTCTGAGCAGAGTGGGACTGTCACTCACCGCTGTCTGCTCTGGAAACCCACGCAAAAATATGCGTTTCTGCTATGCTCAAAAAATGCAAAAAACACACATTTTGGTGTCATTCCTTCTCTTAAAAGTTGGGTTATTTTGCGTGAAAAATGCTCAAAAACACGCCAAGATCAGCTTTAGGCCCTGTTCACACCTGTGCATAGCTGAAATGCAACAAAATGTGGAACGTGCGTTTGGGTGCCATTAACCACTTCCCGTAGGCCCTATAGATATACAGATATATTGCTACAGGGCGGCATGGGTGCGCAAAACCACGTATATATACGTGATTTTGCATTTCCGGGTAGGGGGCGCACGCGCCCTATCCGCACAATTAGTGGCTGTGGATGTTAATCACTGAGTCTCGGCCAGTGATTACTCGCCAGCGCCCAGTGATTGCCAAGGATCTCTGAAGGGGGGGGGGAAGAACTGTATGTATACAATACTGTTCTCCTTCCTGTCAGCTCCTGCACACAAAGCAGTGTGATTACAGTAAAGAACATACCCCCCACCCCTAGTAAAACACACCCAGCACACAGTTAGCCCTTTGATCTCCCCAGTTAACCCCTTCCTGCGCAGTGCCATTAGTACGGTGTCAGTGCTTTTTATTAGCACTAATCACTGTATTGGTGTCACTGGGGATGTCAGTGGCAGTCAGTTCCCTTCAGTGTCAGAATGCCCGCCGCAGTCACACTATAAGTCGCTGATCGCCGCCATTACTAGTAAAAATTTAAACAAAATTAAAAATCCCAGTATATATACCGCCATTTGTAAACGTATAACTTTCACGTAAACCAATTAATTTGAACGTATTGGGATATTTTTAGCAAAAACATGGAGCAGAATACATTTTGGCTTAAATTTATGATGCAAATTTGAATTTTTTTCTGAACATGTTTAATAGCAAAAAGTCAACAATATTGTTTTTTTTTTCAAAATTGTCGGTCTTTTTTTAATAGTGCAAAAAAAAATGCACAGGCAATCAAACACCACCAAAAGAAAGCTTTATTTGTGGGGGGAAAAAAGACGTAAATTTCATTTGGGTGCAGCGTTGCATGACCGCGCAATTGTCAGTTAAAATAATGCAGCGCCATAATGCAAAAAATGGTCTGTTCAAGAAGGGGGGTAAATCCTCTGGAGAGCAAGTGGTTAATTTTTAATGCCACACCAAACGCGCTTAAAAAAGGCATTTTATCATGTGACAACTCGCCATCATCTTCAGGCACTCTTCACCCCTGAGTGTAGCAGAAACACATCTCTGCTACACTCAAAAAAAAGTGACAAAACGTGTAACACGCAGTTTGGTGTCATTCGTTCTTAATGGCACCCCAAACCTGCTAAAAACATAATTGGGCCAAAGTCAGAGTTAGCCCCCCCCCCCCCCCCAAGTGTAGCAGAAACGCGCAATTCTGCTACGCTCAAAAAAAGTGAAAAAACGTGGAACACATTTTTGGGTGCCATTCGCCCCAAATATGCTACAATACAGGGCTGTTCAAAATGCACCAAAGTCAGCTTCAGGTCTGAGTGCTGGGAAATCGCGCGTTTCTCCTAAGCTCAAAATGGCACCCCAGATGCGCTAAAATAATGACCATTTTGTCATGCAAAAAAGGTGCAGAAACCTGCCGTTCTAAAGAAGGGGCCAAAGCCGGCTCCAAAAAGGGTTACAGGAGCTACCTAGGTGCGTTTTTCACTCATAGGGCAGCTCACTGATAAAAAAGCGCAGAAAAAAACGCGAAGGGAAACGCGAAGTATAAATGCCGCCTTATATGTATATCATCTGTGGAATTCACATTCTGCCTGCGTTCAGCTGGAAGGTCACATAAGACCCCATATGGGGCTCATTCACTCGGCTAACACACAGATTGAAGGAAAAAATCCGTTATTTTGATGAGTTATTTTTAGCTCATTCAATCCTTCAGCCAAAGCTGTGATATACATCTATAATCTCCAGGCTATTTTATATTGATTAGTGTGATTAATCCTAGATCAATATCTATTAATTAGGAGACAGAAATATGGAAATGAAGATAAATATATACGACGTTATTTCCTGTGATAATAAAAGCCGTGTGCCATTCCTTATACTGTATAATGAGATGTGTGTGCGGTCATGCAGCCTCTTTCTGGGAGCATTTTTAAACCAGCCAATCAGGCTGCAGCACACAGCTGGTGGGCGGAGCTTACAGGAGCAGGGGGAGTGGGCGGAGCTTATAGGAGCAGGCTGAGGGAAAGTGGGTGGGGCTTATGACATCACAGTGTGCAGTGGGCGGGGCTTGTGATCACAGTGTGCACTGGGCGGAGCTTACTCTAGCTGCCCCCAGAACATCTGTAGGCGTGAGAGGGTGAAGGTGTTCAGTGGCTTTGCTCCACATTCAAGATGACTTGCTACGTGAAAATTACGATTTTCTTTTTAGCTACGTTGATATTTCTCCAGCCTTCCTACGGGAGACCAAGTAAGTTTTTTTTACAATTAGAATTTTATTAGTAAATTGTATTTCCAACATTATAATTACGTTTATCAATCTTCATAATGCCCTTCTACGGCACATAATGTCATATAGATTTTATGGAGATGTTACGGTTTCTATAAAATTGATATGAAACGCCACAGAAAAGCATCATGAAGCATTATTACACAGAATTATAATGTTGGTATAAGATTTCTTTAGTCGGGTTAGATTGGTAGAATCGGGAATATAAATTCAGATCTCAGAGCTAAAATCCCATGATAAAGATCTTTAAATTAAAAAAAAAAAGAATGAGCCCCAACCAACCTTATGGCAGCAATGAAGTCCAATCCATTTCCTGCCAATCCACCTCCTTCAAGGGAAAGCTGGGGCTCTGACAGGGTCACCAACCCCCCCCCCCCCCCCCATTGCCAATGGACCCCCAGAGCTCTCCTTTGACATACGCTCCTCTCCTGCTTGACCTTTCAATATGTTACCAACTGCCAACTGTTTACTCCTCTCTGCCCACTCCTGTTGCTAGTTTCCCAACTGCCAGCTGCTATGGCTGCCTGTGAACCTGTGTTGGTGAATGGCAGGCGTTGCTTACATTCCCATGCAAGTCTATAGGAAAGCAAAACCCCCCTTTACCACCTCATTACCCGCCTTTTACACCCCCTGTCCTGTCAGAGACATTTTCCAGGGCCGTGATAGGTTGACTGACAATGATTCTGTCATGCAGCACTGTACACAAAATAATTGATTTGAGACCAACAGAGCTTTCTTCTGGTGGTATTTGCTATATTCTGGGTTTTTTCATTTTCAAGGAAAAATGGCCAAATGTAGAAAGATTGCATTAATTTCTGTCATAATACCAGAACAGTACAGTGTCGTCGTCCCCCAAAAAAATGACCCTTTTTTGGAAAGAGGACACCCCTGGGTGATCTTGTTTTTAAACTCTGATTCAAAGGGTAAAAATTAAACATAAAAAACATAACAAACATGTCATACTTGCCCGGTCCGTGGAATAATTTTGCATAGGGGGCAGCCCCCATCCTCCTTGAGTCCCCTGCTACCACTCCTGGCCTCTCCAGAGTCATTCCCTGCGTTTATATCCATTTAGAATTGTCAGATTTGACAGTGGCAGAGTGAATGAGGCCTAAGTCACCCACTGAAGCCAAGTGCAATTCTTCCATTGATAGCAGAGAATAACAGGTCCTGGATGCAAACCGTTTGCGTACCAAGCCGCTCATGTGTCCCTAGCTGCATGTAATTGCTTCTTCAGCATGCCATTGATTTGTATTGGTTGATCTGCCACAGCTTAACATAAATGCATGGCTGTACCCACTGTAGGAATACGCTGATCTGGATGGTGTAGGGTCATAAACAGTCAAGTGAATGAGCCCTTAAAATTTTAATGAATGAAAAAGTAAGAATTGAATGCATGGTAGCAAAATGTACTGTAGGAATTTGTTGCTAACAATATTTTTTTTTTCTATTTAGTTCTTGGTGTACCAATGGAAGACCTGAATTATGATGACTTTGGAAAATCCGAGGAAGTCTATGGCTTGGGTGTTACATCCCAAGAAAAGCCAAGACCAACTCCGGAAGACCTCTATACTTCTTGGGGTGTTACACCCCAAGAAGTGCTACAACCGACTGACAAAGCAGATGTCTTCTACATAGATGGTAAGAATGTTGTTTCTCTTTCTTCTATTTTCCATTTCTTTAAAGTTCTCCTCAAAACTCAAGAAGCCATGCCTATAAAGCTGGCCAGAGACAGATCCAAATTCATCCGGTTCAGCAGGAACCCTGGGTCAGGGTGGTTGTACCAAAGTTGATCGATTTTCGTTCCATTACTGTTGATGGCTATAGCTGTGCTCATTGTATCCTGACAGCTGGGAAACCTCCCGATGTCAGAATATAAAAGCACCATGGGAGGGATTCCCCCGTCTACACTATGTAGATGGGGGAATTGAATGATTTTCTTTCCCGCAACCCATGGTTGCAGGGAAGAAAAACGCTTAATGCAGAAGTCCCCAACCCCCAGGCCATGGACTGGTGCAGTCCATGACCTGTTGGGGGGTGGACTACGTGGCGGGTAAGTGAGCCAGGCTTGATTTGTATTTGCAGCACACTATCCCCACCTTCTCCATGCACTGCCTCAGACTGATGCCCTTTGCTAACCGTGAAACGGTACTGCAGACCGCAGAACTGACATTTAAACATACTGTGTTTCCCATTGGACTGTTTGTACTGCAGCACCCAGTGTGTTCTGTATGAAGGGGGAAGAACACAGCAATAGAAATTATGTCCAACTATGTAAGTACATGTCATCTTGGCCTGTTTGCTTCTGCAGCTGGGGGGGGGGGGGTAGTACTACATACTGATGCTCTGCACTGTTGGGGTTACATATATGGCATTCCCTGTATGACAGGGTACATAGCTGAATAAACTCCTCCGGGAAGATTACCATGCTTTGGCAGTATACAGGGTTGAGCAGGCTCCTCCAGGAGGACGACCTATGGTAAAGCTGTCCAGGGTAGAATTTCAAATGAAAAATTCTTAGGAAAAGAAAGTTCTAAGAAAGTTAGTCGGGTCAAATCGATGTTCGTTTTCAACTGCAGTGATGAGAAATTTCAAAGGAGCAGGATGGCAAATTTTTCTTGGATTTCTAAGTGTATGTGGATTTCATTCCATAAAGTCCATTCGTTCCAAAATCAAATGTTAAAGCAAATGACATTGAAATGTTGTGACAATTTTTGTACAAATTTTCCTAAGACTTTTCCCAAGATTTTATTTAAAATTCTATCTGTCTATGGCCAGCTTTAGGAAGAAAGTGTGAACTGTCTGGTGTATAGGGGGTCAATGCAATGTCTTCATCCCTTTCCTCTCCTAATACCATCACTTAGGGCAGGCAGCTCAGTGCTGAAATAGGCCACTTTCACTGAGGCCGGATCTGTTTTGCTCAGTAGGGGATCTATCCATTGATCCCCTGCTGAGCTGAGCAGAGCGGGCAGATGACAGGCCTGTGTCTGCTACACAGACACAGCCCACTCTGCTCTATGAGCAGTCAGATGTAAACGGACATAAACTGTCTGTTTATGTCCGTCTGCCTTCTGATCCCATTAGGCCAAAGGGGGACGGATCCCCTTCTGTTTGTTTTTGCAGGATCGGATCAAAGGTAGGCGAGTGTCAATGGACACTAGTCTGTTTACGTCCACCACTCCATAGAGGAGAATGGAAGGTCTGATCAGGTCCACCCAAAAAATGGACAGGCAGACCTGACTGGACTGCTCATATGAAAGGGGCCATAAAGACACACTGGGGGCTATTTACTAACACTGCATGGTGCAAAATCTGGTGCAGCTCTGCATAGAACCCAATCAGCTTCCAGGTTTTATTGCCAAAGCTTAACTGAGCAAGCTGAAGTTAGAAGCTGATTGGCTGCCATGCACAGCTGCACCAGATTCTGCGTGCTCCAGTTTTAGTAAATCTCCCTCTGGCTCACAGTTAATAATGAATGCTGACAATTCAAATGTAATTCATTTACATGATCTAGAGTCTAATCTTGTTTTCTTTTCTTTTATAGAACCAACAACACCTGACGTTCTGAGACCTGATGACCGGAAGGCACGTTCAAAAAGTAAGTTTAAAATTCTAAATTTAATTCAAAATGCCTTTGATTGAATATTTCATTGCATATCTGGTTGTTGATGCCACAAAAGAGATATCTTAAGCCAGCCATAGATGGTTCGAATCTCAACCAGTTCAGCAGGGACCATCCGAAATTCAATCTATGTATGGGCAGGCTGATTTTACCCAAGTCAATCCATCGATCGACTTTAGTACAACCAGCATATCATTTTTGGGGGGGTGATTATTGCTAGTGGCAATAATCACTAGCAATAATCACCGTGCCCCCCCCCCCTCCCCGCTGGGAGCACACAATGGCTCCACAGGAGGGATTCCCCCATCAACACTGACTGCATTGAAGGGGGAATCGAGTGATTTTCTTTCCTGCAACCCGTGGATGGATTCCACATTCAATCATGCCTTCAAAATTAGGGGGCGGAGTTGAGTCAGTATCCCTTTTTTTAGCTTTTTGAGAGTATTCTATAATTTGTGGAAGGGCTCCTCCGCCTATGTCTAGGGGACAGGAAAAGCAGTTTTA